>NC_143136.1:68805530-69108560 GCF_059928025.1 Delphinapterus leucas | reverse complement strand
ACTCAATTTTAACAGACAAATATGATTTCCTTTATGTTTGTACTGGATCTGGAAAATATACAAACAATATGAGAATACCAGCTGTACCACTTTCATCTAACTTTCCTCTGAAAAAAAATTTCTCACTCCTTAATTTTGATTTTCTGATACTTGCACTTTCTCCTCAAATTCGGAGAGATCAATTTTCATTTAAATTCTAAGTTCACTTCGTATTGAAAATCTGAATTAACTAATTACCTTTTAAATTGTTTTTATTAGAATGTTGATAACTCTATGCTTAATGCTGTCTGTCCCAACTTTTCTGGAGTTGTCCTTCCTACTTAATCCTCTAGACAATTAATTTTACCCCCAACGCAAGGCTAATTTTATCACGGGATTACAAATAGACAAACACATATGACTAACGCCTAACAGAGAAGCTGGAAAAAAAGATGGATGTGCACATGCCCTGTGCACACACATGCTTTAACAGATTCAAAGATAAAGATCCTTTATAAGATCTTTGAGAGTCAAAGATATCCTATAAAGAACTGTTGGCATTCAACAAGGAACTCAGTCTCTTTACCTTTAGTCCATTCTGCTCTCATGACTCACTGTGGCTCACAAAGTGGTTAAGGTTAATTCCTTTGCTAAGAAACTTCAACATGGTATTTATAGAGAGAGTCATTTGTAGTCTTATTTCAAAGAGGTCAGCAGGTGCAATATATTCTTTAGAAGAATCCTGACTCATTTCTCCAGATTGCAAGATACTGCCTTTGTCTACACAGTAAGCATTTTAGGCATCACAGGAATGAGTGGCTACATTTTTAAACTCACTAGTTTCAGGAACCTAAAAATTGTTAAAGATAAATCTGTACTATAGAATGGATTACGTTTTGAAGACTCTGATACACAGGGCCAAATATAGGTTGTATTTAGAGTATTCATACATTCAATTTGTCTGGACAGTCCTGGATTTTTCTGTTCTCCTGTTATAATTATTAATAACTTTCCCTTTTATGTTAAAAAGAATCCTTCTTTGGATTACAAATGATATGGTCACTTTAGCTATGGTGCCTATATTTGAATATTTATATCTACATATTTTCTCCAAGTCAATAGGTTTCAATTAATTCCACATCTTTGTTTTAAACAAGATTTATCTTGATTCCCAGTAAATCCTGGGAGGAAGAGGGGTAAACTGAGCTTACACTTCCCTGTGACTTGAGGAACTATTGCTTTCAAAATACACTGGTTTCTGGAATACCATTCTGGAACTGGTGCAGTGTAGCTGAAAGATAGCTGTGCAGAGAAAAACTGTAAAAGCCCAAGTTGCTCAGACTGCTGACATTTTCAGGGCAACCACACCTAAAACAAAACGAGTTTCAGCATTTCAAAATAGGTCTAAAAATAAATTAAATTATACAGAATTTGATTGAGGCCATAATCACCCCCAGAATTTCACATTTTAAATTTTCAAGAAATACTGCTGATACATTCTTTTACCTACTGATGTCAAAATTTGGTCCACATTTTTTACTCAGTCACACATGCAGCTCCAAATTTCCTTTTGAGCACAACACTCAGTAAGAACATCAACTTAATATGTATTTTTAACCCAATTCCTTTTCACATTTTTAAATGTTCATATCATTTTATTTGTTAACACTTACATTGCACTTACGAGGTACCAAGAGCTTTTGTAAGTGCTTTTACAAATATAGACACTTTTAGTCCTCATAAATCCTTGTAAGATAGGTCCTATTATTATCATAGTCCCCATTTCACTGATGATGAAGTTGAGGACAGGGCAATTAGGTAACTTGCAGATCACATGATGAATATTTCAGGATTTAGACCCAAGCACCTGACTACAGAGTCCATGGCCTTAGCCACCATGCTATGCTCCTTCTTTATCACCTGTTTCAAATAGGCAAGAGACAACTTCCACATTATTGAAGAAGTAACCGACAGATCAAATGTTCAGACAGTTTGCCCCAAGTTTAATTTATTCGTTTATTTATTTAAAGAAATTATTTGTTGAGTAGCTACTTTAGGCAATGGGGAAAGAGAGGTGAATTTAAAGTATTTCTGAAACACCAGAAGTGTTTGTCTAAATGCATTTGAGAGAAGATTAGGAGCCTCCAAATTTAAAACATTTAAATGTTTAAAATCCGAAAACAATTTACATTTTTCTATCAAGATGGAAGGTGACTCTATGTCAAATATGTTTTAGAGACCCTACATGGACAGGAGGGGTTTGAGGTGGTACAGTAGAGTTCTGAGGGCTCAGTCTCTGAAAGAAGACAACCTACACTTAAATCACAGCTTTGTTATATGTTACTTGTGTAGCCTTGAGAAAGCTTATTGACTTCAGCTTTTCAATCTGGAAAATGGGAATAATCAAATACCTACTTCATAAGATGTCGTGAGGATTAGGAAAAAATGAGATTTCAGAAGAGTAGTGGCACACTGTAAGTGCTCAGTGAATGATAGTTACTATTAATATCAGTTGAAGTGTTCATACCACACTCTACTACTTCATTCATCCCAGTTATAGAATAGCATATAAGTTACCTTAGATAATTTTGCAAGCCCAGTCTTTGAACTCATTAGCAAGATACCAGTGTACACAGATATAAATAAACTAAAATCAAGAAAAAGAAAAAATTCCAGGATCTGATTTTTCACTCGAGTTATAGATAAACTGGGTGTAGGGATAGGGAGGGGGTGATTATTCCAATTCTGGAACAATGCAATTGGGAGCAAGAAGGTCCTGCCTGGTTATATTATAATCTCATTACTTCAGAAAAAGTTTTCTGCTTTTTTTAGTGCATATTTCTTGGAATCTTTAACAGAAGTTAGCACGTATTACTTCTGCTGGAATGAAAAGAAAATGCCTGGAATTTCTTGTTTGTTTTTTCTGGGTATTTCAACATTCAGCTAAAATAATTAGAAGGTCGGCTTCACCTTCATTTTTTATATTTTAATATTTTAATTCTATAACCTCAGATATTCTAGCTAAAATTTGTAAGCCCTCTCTTCTGAAAAAAAAATTTTTATTGTTACTAGTGATTTTTCAAATGCCACATAGGAAGTACTTATGAAATTACTCTTGCCTATTTGTTTACACTCGAGATTAATTTTCATTTCTACAGCTGAACTGTAGTTCAACCAGACATTTAGCTCTATTTTCTATTATTGAAGAAAAAGCAAGAATATTATAAAATTCTTACTTGGTAAAGATTTAGAGAACACAATCACTATCCCTCACATTTTCAAAAAATTTAGATTAATAATAAAAAGTACTAACAGAACACTTTTAAATTAATTATGCTCCAGAGGGAAATTCATCATTGAAGTTATTGGCATCCTCGAAGGAGCCAATAATTAAAACAAATGTTGTGTAACTTGCACTATACTCACATTGTTCTGAATATATTTAAAATAATGAATGTTAGGGGGTATGAAATTTCAGTAGGACACCTTCTGCTCAACTCTAGAAACATGAACTGTGCAAAGATACAAGTCAAGCAATTATAGAATGAGAACTGAATAGAAACCAACGCACAGGACAGTTGGGGCTGTGCACGATTAGTGGCATTTTTGTGTAGTGCTTCATTCGGGGAGCAAATTCTGAGAATAGCAGTTTAGGAATCTATATATCCTACTGAGTCTTGGTTAAGTGATATTCATTACGAAGAACACCTGGAGGGAAGACCCGAGAACTGAGTCACAGCTAGAAAGATGAGACTACCTGAGCTCTGCATGTCTTGATTAAGTTCCTCTGCAACCTAGGAAGAGAGCGATCTTTCTCTGCAGTCACTTCGGCAGTATTATACTGGGATAGAGTTAGCAGCTTATCTAATACTATGTTGAGTTTCTGTTGCTTGTATATTTCCTCACACATTATTGTGTAATTTTGAGTAATTGATACCACTTATGATTATAAGTATATTTCATTTCTGTTACATGGTATCCTAGCTGAAAGTTTATTATGGGTTTATTACCTTTCATGCCTATCACTTGAATCTAAACAAAACCACAAAAATTTGAATATATTTATGTATATGTAGGTATATTCATATGTGAGTTATTGAATAAAAACTTTTCACTAATCAAGCTTTTCATCGTAATTTTCATAGATAATAAGCAATACTGAAAATAACTTAAAATCCAACTCATTCTAAATAGAAAGGAGAAAAAAATTCAAGGAACACTGCTAACAGTCAAAAATTGGTATTAGTTTCTGAATCCAAGACTTGGAAAACTGCCAGCAAATTACTGAAATGAAAATATGAATGTGAAAAGCAGTTTTTGGAAGATGGACCCTGGTGTGGGGAGGGGCATCTAGACAGGACAGTCCCATAGCTCCATAGGTTCGGCAATATTGAGCACTGTTAGCTCTAAATATTTTCTACACATTTTTCAGTAACGATTTGGGGTTAAATTCAGTGATCAGACAATAAGATACTATTTTTATTGGTCAACAAAAATTAAAAAGAATACCAATGTTATTATACACAGAAAATGTGCAATTAAGTGGAATATAATTTGACAGGAGGTACCAAAGGTTTTTAGGTACACATACTGTTTTACCCAGCAATTATACTTCTAGTAGTATATACTAAGGAAAAATTAGTATGTTTTTACAATTGTGAAGAGTTGGAAATGGTAGTGTTCAATTATAGGGTATTGTTGGTAATATGTTCTTTCCTTCAATGCAATACTTTGTGAATATTAAAATAATTTATGGACTGGACATGTTATAAAGATTATACAATCATTAAAATATATACACATTCAGGATAAAGTTTTCAGTGAGGAAAACAGGCTAGAGTTTGGTATATATAATGCTCTCCTGATCATATAAAACAAAAGTGGGTGTGTGTGCATATGTGAGTGTATGTGTCTTTGGTAGAAAAATTATAGACAATACATGCCATCATTTTAACAGTGGCTATCTCTTAGGTTCAAGATTATAGGTGTTTTTTTTCTATCTATTCTCTTATTTTCTAATTTTTTTGACAGTCAAGTTACACCACATTGAGAGAGAGTAGACATGAAGTCCTTGCTCAGGTGGTGAAATCCTGTATCAGGATGTGACTGATGAAGTGTCTGCTGATACCATACAGGCCTTACGATCTCAATCCATGACTCAGAGTTGGGGCAAAAGAATTAAATGTGTTTGGAGACACATGGAAGTTCGAGACTGTATTCAGTGTGTGGAGAAACACAGCAGAAAAAGACATCAGAATAATTGCAAGGTTTTATGAGTATTTGATCACGTGTATTCAACTAAGAAGATCCAGGGACAGCCAGGATGGCTTGCAAATTTGCATACATTATTATAAGAACATGTAGACATATTCTCCCTTTTATTGACCTGTGTTTGCCCCACCAGAATCAGCTGACTGTGTAGACATTAAGGATCTATCTGGACTATCCCAACCATTCACCTCTCTCCTTCTAGGTGAACTGAAGAAGGTTGATTAGTTGTTATGTCCTTTTAGAAAAAGCTACAGGTTATTGAGTACTAGAACAAATTGCTTCATAAGATACAAGCCACGTGGCAGCAAGTTAAATTACTCAACTAATAAACAACATAAGTTGTTAATTTTTACAACTCCCATATCTAGGCACAGGATGTTGAATGAGTGAGACTTCTCTAGAACGTGCTACCTGACATTTTCATCAGTCAACAGGTGTATTCCTGGGTTCTTTTAAATTAATTTTTTGCTCTCCTTCCATTTCCTCCCTTTTCAAAATAAGTGCGTTGATAAGTCCCTTCAGAGAGTTTAACTTTGAGTGGAAGAGACAGACATAGAAACAAATTATTACAAGAAAATTTCATAGGTGTTCTTGTAGAGACAAGGGGAAAAAAATGTTAGGAACTGTGGACGAGGTTGCCTGAGAAATTTAGAGATCATGTAAAGGAGAGAATGGCAGGCTCTGGGAGGAGCTGGAAGGCACAAGATCGTAGGGTGTGTAGCAGGAACTGAGTCTGACATTTGGTCCAAGATGAAAAAAGCTGGAGATGTTTTAAATAAACCAAACCCTCTTCATACCAGTAAATTAAATTTCCCTTTTAAATACTTTGGTGACTTTTGTTAAATCACATAATTTTTCCAGGAGATAAAACCTTGCTGTAGGAAGGAGAGAGGATAAGAATACATTAGGGCTTCTGCTCCTGAATCACACTATCCCATGCATTTTCTTCTGGATTTCCTGGATAAGGAAACAGACACATAGTAGCTGAGGGGGCCTTAAGTAAAAATGTCCCCCAAACCTAAGCTGACAGTCCAAAACAGAGACACATTTAAGAATAAAAAAGAGTGCCATTAATAATAATGCAAACATTACAGGCACACACCAGCTATAATCAACCTACTGAAATTGAACATCCTGCCAGAGATTCATTTTGAATGATCGTCCTGTTTAAAATACAAAATACCTAGGATAAAGCTTGCTTCATTCATTCACCCTTTGGTGCAAATTAAATTAATCAGATTCACACCTCAAACAATCAATAAGAATCTATGATTAATAACTAGAATTAGGACATATAGGATGGGGTAGAGTAAGGTTTAAACAGTGTATCATTTGGAGGCAACAAAGTTTGTAAGCATAGACAAATCTAGATTTTAAACTTCATCTCCACTTTGCCCTGTGATCATCAGCACTTTACTCTGAGCTTCATGTTAATCTGTAAAGTGGGATAATGTCTACTCCCAAAGCTGTCATGAAAATCAGATAAAGTAATATATATAAGGAGCCTGTACAGAATTGAAACTCAATTAACATTAATCCTTTGGGAAAAGATCTATATTGGGTGGAGGACTATGGTCCATGAACTACAACCAGAAGAATTAAAACCCAGAGTGCACAGCCATGTATATAAAAGACCTAAATAAATGTGTGGCTAAACATTAACTGATTAAAACAATTAAAGAAAATGGATGGTGTACATGGAAATTTTTAGCAAAACCGGAAGAAAATTTAACTAATTTAGCTAAGAGAAGTAAATGGGAACGTGTTTAAAAATTAGTCACACGACATATAATGTTGCATGTTGCATTTACTGAATTTTTTTTTTGCGGTACGCGGGCCTCTCACTGTTGTGGCCTCTCCTGTTGCAAGGCACAGGCTCCGGATGCGCAGGCTCAGCGGGCATGGCTCACAGGCCTAGCCGCTCCGCGGCATGTGGGATCTTCCCAGACCGGGGCACGAACCCGTGTCCCCTGCCTCGGCAGGCGGACTCTCAACCACTGCGCCACCAGGGAAGCCTGCATGTACTGAATTAATGCAGTCTTAATTAGTATATTGAAAGCCCTTAGGGCTGTGATTTCAATAGGTGATCTTTTATAACACAAATAGTTTTTTTTTTTACATATAAATACCTTATTTAGTTTTTCCTAGATTTTGTTCTTTACTTGATCTTTGAGAAATTGATTATGAAACCACCACCAATTTTGTACTTTAATTTTTGTCATCACGTCCATCATCTTGAGTAATTAATACAGATTGAACAGAATTAAGAAGGGTGTTTGGAACACAGAGGTCAGTATGAGAAGAGACAGTCATTTTAAGTTGTCTTGAACCCATGCAGTTATTACATGTTTCTCAAAACCGATATTTCAAACAACATGCAAGAATTAATGTCCTATCAAAACAGTGAACGACA
Organism: Delphinapterus leucas; assembly: GCF_059928025.1. NCBI lineage: Eukaryota > Metazoa > Chordata > Mammalia > Artiodactyla > Monodontidae > Delphinapterus > Delphinapterus leucas. The sequence continues at coordinate 69,100,897 of NC_143136.1, read as the reverse complement.
ATAGAAACACTCCTAATGATTCTCAGGAAAGAAGGAAAAATGGAGACAACAAAACCAGTAATGGTGAGATTCCACCTGCTGCAACAATGTCTTCTGACTGGTTGTCCTGGAGGAAAAAGCAGGTGAACCAAAGCAGCATGGCTCCGACAGCCCTGCCCACCAGTGCAGTCCAGTTTGAGGTTATTTTAGAAACTGAGCGGGACTAAGGTCCAAAATACAACACCCCAGTCCTCTCTCACTCCTTCTCCCCAATTCTTATCCACCAAGCACCAGCTAAGGCTATTTTACCCTTTTTAGAAGTAAAAAGTAGTGCGAGACACTCCACAAAACAGTGGAAACCACAAAAAGGAGCGCTTGTACACACACAGATCCACTTAACTGAGCAAAGGGTGTGGGACTGCCTCAACAACAATTGAACTGTCTACAGAAAGAGTACTTTGATTTTCTTAATTAGATATTTCATACAAATTAAAGAAGCAAGAGGAAGATATGAAATGTTCAGTCATGGTGACAGAAGCCTGGTGCTCGGTTTTCTTGTAACGCATCTGTGACAAGTGGTAATTTGACCTTCCTAATCGTTCAGTTAATAGGACAAATTTCCTCACTATGGTGATTAATGCCTTACTACTGCCTGATTCCATTGCTTCTTGGTAGTTCTATAATTTTGCTACATGTAGACAGCACAGTAAAGAGAGAGAAAACGTTCATTTGACAATAATAATTATTATTATGTATTGTTTTTAATAAGCTAACTTTATTATTGTAGATTTAACACTCATTATTGAGTGACCCTGAGATCAAGCTTCGCTACCAATTAAGAATTCTCAAGGGAAACAGAGAGGGATGAGATGTTCTACAAGATATAAAATGCCAATACTGCGTAACTTGTATAGTCGGTGGGGTAACTGTATCAAACATAGCAATGAATTCAAGTCACAAGAGAACTTTGTGTCTGGCTATTACACAGAGATTATTGGAGACACTAGTGAGTGACATTTTGATTTGGTGGCAAGTGAATATGGGTAACGGCTTAATAGTTCCCAGTTACCAACTCTTCTCTTTATTAAATATTTTTCTAGTTATCTACATAGTTATAGGCTATGAAGATTATTTAATACCTTAGTTTATTAAGCAAAGAAATAGGTCCATTAATAAAATTAAGGTGAAAATTGTTTCTAAGAACAGGCCAATATCATTGATGAACACTGATGCAAAAGTTCTCAACAAAATACTAGCAAACAGAATCCAACAGCACATTAAAAGGATCATACACCATGATCAAGTGGGGTTTATCCCAGGAATGCAAGAATTCTTCAATATACGTAAATCAATCAACGTGATACACCATATTAACAAAGAGGGATAAAAACCATATGATAATCTCAATAGATGCAGAAAAAGCTTTCAACAAAATTCAACACCCATTTATGATAAAAACTCTCCAGAAAATAGGCATGCAGGGAACATACCTCAACATAATAAAGGCCATATATGACAAACCCACAGCCAACATCATTCTCAATGGTGAAAAACTGAAACCATTTCCTCTAAGATCAGGAACAAGGCAAGGTGTCCCACTCTCACCACTATTATTCAACATAGTTTTGGAAATTTTAGCCACAGCAAACAGAGAAGAAAAAGAAATAAAAGGAATCCAAACTGGAAAAGAAGTAAAACTGTCACTGTTTGCAGATGACATGATACTATATATAGAGAATCCTCAAGATGCTACCAGAAAACTACTAGAGGTAATCAATGAATGTGGTAGAGCAGCAGGATACAAAATTAATGCATAGAAATCTCTTGCATTCCTATACGCTAATGATGAAAAAACTGAAAGAGAAATGAAGGAAACACTCCCATTTACGGTTGCAACAAAAAGAATAAAATACCTAGGAATAAACCTACCTAAGGAGACAAAAGACCTGTATGCAGAAAACTATAAGACACTGACGAAAGAAATTAAACATGATACAAATAGATGGAGAGATATACCATGTTCTTGGATTGGAAGAATTAACATTGTGAAAATGCTATACTACCAAAGCAATATACAGATTCAATGCAATCCCTATCAAACTACCAAAGGCATTTTCCACAGAACTAGAACAAAAAATTTCACAATTTGTATGGAGACACAAAAGATCCCGAATAGCCAAAGGAATCTTGAGAAAGAAAAACGGAGCTGGAGGAATCAGGCTCCCTGACTTCAGACTGTACTACAAAGCTACAGTAATCAAAACAGTATGGTACTGGCACAAAAAAAGAAAGATAGATCAATGGAACAGGATAGAAAGCCCAGAGATAAACCCACACACCTATGGTCACCTTATCTTTGATAAAGGAGGCAAGAATATACAATGGAGAAAAGACAGCCTCTTCAATAAGTGGTGCTGGGAAAGCTGGACAGCTACATGTAAAAGAATGAAATTAGAACACTCCCTAACACCATACACAAAAATAAACTCTAAATGGATTAAAGACCTAAATGTAAGGTCAGATGCTATAAAACTCTTAGAGGAAAACATAGGCAGAACACTGTATGACATAAGTCACAGCAAGATCCTTTTTGACCCACCTCCTAGAGAACTGGAAATAAAAACAAAAATAAACAAATGGGACCTAATGAAACTTAAAAGCTTTTGTACAGCAAAGGAAACCATAAACAAGACAAAAAGACAACCCTCAGAATGGGAGAAAATACTGCAAATGAAGCAACTGACAAAGGATTAATCTCCAAAATATATAAGCAGCTCATGCAGCTCAATATCAAAAAAACAAACAACCTAATCCAAAAATGGGCAGAAGACCTAAATAGACATTTCTCCAAAGAAGATATACAGATTGCCAGCAATCACATGAAAGGATGCTCAACATCACTAATCATTAGAGAAATGCAAATCAAAACTACAATGAGGTATCTCATCACACCAGTCAGAATGGTCATCATCAAAAAATCTACAAATAATAAATGCTGGAGAGGGTGTGGAGAAAATGGAACCCTCTTGCACTGTTGGTGGGAATGTAAATTGATACAGCCACCCTGGAGAACAGTATGGAGGTTCCTTAAAAACTAAAAATAGAACTAACATACGACCCAGCAATCCCACTCCTGGGCATATACCCTGAGAAAACCATAATTCAAAAAGAGTCATGTACCACAATGTTCCCTGCAGCATTATTTACAATAGCCAGGACATGGAAACAACCTAAGTGTCCATCGACAGATGAATGGGTAAAGAAGATGTGGCACATATATACAATGGAATATTACTCAGCCATAAAAAGAAACGAAATTGAGTTTTTTGTAGTGAGGCAGATGGACCTAGAGTCTGTCATACAGAGTGAAGTAAGTCAGTAAGAGAAAAACAAATACCGTATGCTAACACATATATATGGAATCTAAAAAAAAAAAAAAAAGGTTCTGAAAAACCTAGGGGCAGGACAGGAATAAAGACACAGACTTAGAGAATGGACTTGAGGACACGGTGAGGAGTAAGGGTAAGCTGGGACGAAGTGAGAGAGTGGCGTGGACATATATACACTACCAAATGTAAAACAGATAGCTCTTGGGAAGCAGCTGCCTAGCACAGGGAGATCAGCTCAGTGCTCTGTGACCACCTAGAGGGGTGGGATAGGGAGTGTGGGAGGCAGACACAAGAAGGCGGGGATATGGGGATATATGTATATGTATAGCTGATTCACTTTGTTATACAGCAGAAACTAACACACCATTGTAAAGCAGTTATACTCCAATAAAGATGTTAAAAAAAAAAAAAGAAGAAAAATCAAAACATCACACTTTCCCTATAACACACTTTGCACATCTCCTGATGTTAATCTGTTTTTTGTTTCCCCAGCTCTATGGTTCCATTTATCTTCTCCGTGTTCTTTGTGTGAATGGTAATTGAGCACGTAGTTCATATCAGGCAGTCTTCCATACATTCTGGACATAGAAATTAATAAGACTTGGTATTTTCTTTGAATGAGCTCAAAATTAACTACAATAACATATAATGACAGGTAGCACATCCCAGGGGTGCTACCCTGGAGTCAAGAACCAAGGGTTGTAGAGGTACAGAGGAATGTTAATGTTCAGAAACAGGCAGTGGGGGCATCAGGAAGAACATCACAGAGATTTGTTTTGATCTGTCTTTGGAAGGATGATAATGCTTTCTTTAGGGTGAGAAGCTGAGGGAAATGCAATCCCATCACAGAGACTTTGCGGTGTTTATCATAGGTAAAGGAAGACTTCTGAAGGGTGAACAAAGCCTTGGTGAAATAAAAGCGCATGGCTTCTTTGAGAAACTCTGAGCAGTCCAGTATTATGGGAACATAAGATTTGTAGGAGAAATGGAGTTGCAAGATATTCAACTAATTGATATTTATCAAACACTTATTATAGGCAACAAACCATACTATAAATAATGCTATGTACTTTGTTCTATATAAAACATTCAATCAGCCTAACAAAGTAGATGTTATTCTCCAAATATATATCAGAAAAGGAAACTGAGGCACCAAGAAGGTAAACTTGATCAAGTTCACCTAGTTACTGTCAGAGCTGGGGGTCCAGCTAATTCCTCTAAACACATCCTACTTAAAAACCCAAGTGAATTCAACTCTGAAGGCACCAAGTATCATACTGAAGAGTCCAGAACTTTATCAGTGAGAGTTTTAAGGAGTTAAGATAGCTTTTTAAGCCAAGGCATGACCTAAGTACTTTGAGCAGAAAATATGGAAAAGTTTTTAAGGGCTTGGGCATCACCACTTAAGTGTGATTTGGCGAGTTCATCTCTCTCAGGTGCAGGGTTCTCCTCATAAAATAAGGATAATAAAAGCATGTATCTTATGGGGTTGTTGTACTCATTATTTAGTACATGAAATTCATTTACAATGACTTTTGGCTCTGATAAGTCATCAGTGGTATGCGATTTTTATTTCAGAAATAGCTCTCTGATGGTATTGTAGAGAATGAATTGTAAAGGGAGGGAGGCTTCAGCCCTCAATCCTCCAGAAGAAGGATGAAGAGGGCTTCAACAGAGCACTTGGCAATGATGGAAACGTGGGGTTGGCATTAGGAGATATTTCAGATGTAAATATTGAAAGGAATTGGTGACCAACTGGGTTTAGGGAGAACAGACAGCAAACAACAGAAAATGACCCTGAGGTTTCTAGATTAGATGGCCAGATAAATGTTGATGTCTTAACATTTTATACTCCAACTGTTACTTCCCTGCGAATGAATTATCCTAGGACTCTCTCTACCGCCACCAGTAATTGATTTAGTGACTATTTATAGCCAAAAAAAAAAATAAAAACAACACTGGAAGCCAGTAGAAGCCAGAGAAGTCGGTTCCTCCCACTAAGTCTAGCCTATGCCTATAGCCCTAAGCTGACCCTGTTCTCAAGCCCCTTGGGTGAGAAAGTAACTGAGTAGTTATTCCACAAGCTGGCAGACAAGACAGCTTCTTTACAGCACCAAACCTGTTTAGAGGTATGGTGCTGGTGGTGGGGAAAAGGGCTGTTGAACAGAGCCCACCCACCGTTTTAGGACATTTTGTTTTCACTTGGGACAATACTGAAATAAAATTTTCAAACTGTGAGGAGGAGTGTTTCTTGAGAATTCTTATTTTATCAACAAATACAATTGATCAAATCTAAATTCTATACAATAACTAGAGTCCATGAAATGTTATGAAGTTTAGTTATGTAAAAGAAAATGTAGTTTATGTTACTGTTGTTACTATATACTACTGGACGGAGCATGAAAATGTATAAACTGTAAGTTTAAATGAACACCGAAACACATTCTAGGCAAGATCCTCCCTGGAAAACTTTCTTGTTGCTTGAATTACATGCACACAAAATACATTTCTAGTTTTCTCTAAAGACTACCATCTTTATCTCTACTTATACAATTCAGAAATTAAGAGGGCTGAAGATTTGCATGCCATATAACATACAAAGCTATTATAAAATTTATTTTGGAGCTATTAAAATTTTAACTAAACTACACTGCCTCTTTAATAAGTTTGTATTATGTATAGTGACAAAAGGTGAGAGGAAATACACATAGACAAGTTTATTTTAGATTTGGGGAACAAAGGAAGAGTGGTAATTAACCCTAAATTCTGGTCTCCATTTATATAAAAGCTTCTTCAATTCCTAGTCTATATCGTGTTTTTCTTTTAAAATAATTTCAAGAAAACATCTTGGGGTTTAGAAGATGGAAATGCACATTAGTCACTCTATGATTCAAACATCCTGAAAGCAGAGATAAGGTTGGATACTCCTTTGCATCTCCTCCTACTGTTTCTCTAGTGCCTAAGACCTTACCTGAGAGAGAGGTGGCACTCGGTATGCATCTTCACCTATACTCCTAACAACACAGCATTTTCTATAAGGCCTTTTCTCATAATTCTTAGAGATGGTAGACTCAGTCTTACCAAACCAAAACCTCTTTTGAGTTGAGTTGAATCAAACAATACCTCTGGGACTTTGTACTGGTCCCAGCATGACTGGTGCCCTGTCTGGATTTGGTCTCTGACAGGATCAGAAAAGGACTTCCCTCAGTCCCTTCTCATCCTTTAGTTCTTTAAAAGCAACACAAAGATAGGGACATTTCTGATTTGCTAAAAAAAAAAAAAAAAAAAAAGTTGCCATTGCACTATGTCTGAAAGCATAGTGGCAAAAATACAGAAACACTCTGACCTCTAAAAATAATGCATTTTAAGTCCTGTTTTCCTACTGAGTTAAGACCTTTATTTCTCTTGGAGAAATTTACTTTGATTTTTCCAAATGTTTAGAGTGGCTTGATAATTTAAGGTAAAAATCACATATCTAGATGTGATGGAAGCAGTTTAGCCCTTCAACTAGCTAGCTCTGTTGCATGACACACCCCAAACCAGATGAGCAATAAATTAAAGGATGACCAACTAAATGGTTCTTCTGTTACCTTACTATTAACATCATCTCCAAACTATGAGCTAGTTAATAGCTGAAGTGTTTGCTATTTCTCAATCACTATTGCTTAAAAAAGGTGTTTTTAAAGTACATGTATTATGCTATTAAAATACATGTCCATCCTTATATAAGCTTCAGCGTAATTATAGTTTTGTATAATTAGAGTTTTATGTCAAAAGATTTACAGCTTTATCACCTCAAGCAATATTTCACAGCTGCCAAGAATGATTTATGCAATAATGACTTAGGCTGTAAAATAGAATCCTCAAAGGAAGGGCTGTCAAATATTCCTACTGCAAATAACTAGGTTTTAAAAAATTGATATTCTGGTAAACAGCAAGCCCAACTGGACCTGGTAAAATCACATAAAGGAATATTGTAGGAAGCATTGCTTCACAGTGGTGATCATGCAGCTCACCATACACCACGTCAATGTGAACTCCTTGCATAGATCAAAAGTTTAAACTGCTTATAAAGCCTCTGGGTCACTTTGGAAAACAAGCTTTCAGAAATAATGCCATGGGCATGTTTTTGTTACTCCAGTGGGAGTGAATGGAAAAAGTGGAAACAGTATATCTCAACTTTTTGTTAATTTGCTCATTGTGCTTATTGCATCACGATTCATGTTACAATGAAATGCTAAATAAAGCATAAATAAAGGAAGCATTTACTGCATATACTTACAAAACCAAGAACCTCTCAAAAGTAAATGACCTCAATTATAAAGGATTAAGGAAACTTTGGGAAACAAACCAATGAAAATGTTGGCGATCTTGTCCTTTCCTGCTTTTATAAATGTAGAGTGCCTGGCAGGGAAGACTTTCAAAGCATTTGAACTTCACAAGCTCTGACTGATTTTGCAGCTGCCATGTGAATAAAACTAATACACTCAGAAGATTCTATTCAAGGTATCTGAACTAGTAGCAAAAACACAAGTTTATTACATTCAGAGCAAATAAGTCTAACTGTGTCTTCTCAATCTACAAAGGTCATTCAAATTAATATTTTTCTTTGGAAAAAAAGAAAAAGCTGGCCCATCACCTCATTTTCCCCATTATCAATAAAAGCAAAATAGGCAGCATTTGTCATTGACTCTGAGGATACTCAAGCCCTTGTAGATTGAGTCACAACTGAAAATGAAGGCAACAGAATCAAAATTATCACCAAAGGTTGATATTTATATACCTAAACAAGCTTCCAAATAAAGATTCCTTGTCTAAAACAAGGAGGTTTTAATTCATATAACCAAGCAAATCACTGATGGTATGATTTGCATTAATCAATGTACCAGCACTTTTACTGTAGAAATTTTTATATCCATGTTTGTGACTCCACATTAAATTGGTTTTTAAAGGTGTTTTGAGATCATTTTACAGTCACATTGTACAAGTTACACTAGGCTTCCAAACATCACCATTTTATTTGCAGTTTAATAAATAACACTCTTTTCTATCTGAAAATATGGTCTGAAAAATATAGTTAGTATCTAAGTGATCCATACAGTCCAGATTCATTTTATACTTAAATTCTACAAGTTGAAAAAATTCTTAAATGTACCAGAAAACATTAGGACCAACACACCCTACAGTAACCACAATACAGACTATGGGACATCGTGTTAGATACTCATATGGGAAAAAATGTCAGACATTCAACTGTTGGCATCAGATACACACAAAAAAAAGATGAACTGCATTTGAGTAGTGACAGCCTCTGTCCAAGAAATGCTTTCAAGACAACAGAGCAATTAAGCTATTTCTAGTATGCCAACCCTACTGATTGAAAAGTAGGGGGAAAATGAGAACTTTAAACTCTATCTCTATTTTGACTGGTAATGATATAACTGATTTCATTCCAGATTAATCCAAAGTTATACAAACCTGTTCCAGTCACACTTTGTTATTCATACCCACTTAAGATGATGTTAAGGAAAATCCAGTAATTAAGAGTTGTACATTTTCTATCATGAAATATTTAATTATAAGAAAATAAGAGGAAGAGCTAAACCTTTTCCCTGTTAGAATGTATTTTACCAAATGATGAGTCATTATATGATATAAGCTATAACATATCACTCATTTACTCGTTTATAAATCTTAAGAGTTACCTAAAAATCTGACCAGATACCCCTCTGCCTCACTGATTTCTATCAATGGAATTTAAAAAATGATAAGCAATATCAACAAAACAAACTATAACATGCATTTTTAATTGATTTATCTTTAAGTTCTAAATTGTCAGATATCATTAAGCATTCACATTTGAGAATGTATATACTTTAAAATGGGTATATCTGAATATTCGTACATGTGAGTTAATATACATATATTATGTATATAATGAATGCATGCCCATTTCTTTGAGAACTATTACAGGTCTAACATGCTTATGCTCCCATAGCAAGCCTAAAAGAAGGAGGAGTGCCCTTGAAGTTGAGGTATGACCTTAAGTTTCAGATGCCAGTTTTGCTGCAGCTATAAAAATGAATACTAATAATTCTACATATCATAGTTCCATTTCTTACTTTAGGAAAAATCTTGAATACATGAACAGGCTTTATTATTTGAATATACATAGGTTTACTAGACCAATTTTATAAGTTCCTATATATCATCCTTAATCTTATACAAAAAGGATCAAAAGAAACAAGAGGCATTGCCTACCAAATAAAGCCGAAGAGCCAAGAGACATCTATAACAGTAACAGTCTTAGTTCCAGATATAATTTTTCTACAAGACTTTGTGAAATATTTTCAAGTTCAAGCAAATAAAACCTTATTTCTCTCCTACTAAATGCGTATCAACGCAACCAGGAAATTATTGGCTTTTAAGTTATTCCTTAGGGAAGACAGTAAGATTGATTTGTGGCATTTTGTCCTCAGTGACATTAAGTTACTGGACTTTTGAAGAGTACAGAGTACCCTTATTCAAAAGAGAAATTGTCCCTACTAGTCCACTAATGAGAGTCTCCACATTTCTTGAATCCTGCAACACTACAAGCAAATCATATATCTCCAATTGAATATTAGGGGCTTCTCTGACTATGAACTTTCAGTAATCAATTGTCAAAATTTCATTTTAATGGAATAAAACATAAGGAATCCTAAATGGATAAACTTTACCATTTTTGTGATAGTAGGTGACCTCCACTTTCCTCTCCTCTGACCCCAGCAACGCCTGGGCAATTTGGGCAATATCATGCCTCTTGGTCTCGGGCCCATGGAGGAAGTCGCAGGTGCATGGCTTTTGCATGACATCTGGCCTGGAGAAACCAGTCATCTCGCAGAACCCATCGTTGCAGTAGATGATGGCACAGTTCTGCACTCTGGCATTTGCAATGATAAATTTTTTATCTGTAATAAAAAGATAGTAAGGCATCTTTTAAAAAGCTTCCTCAAGATTCTCATAAACACTGGAACAATTTGCTGCATAATAGGAGATCTGAAATGCAGGTGCTTCCCAAATTGCTAACTGCCCAGATTTTAAAAGGAAAAAAGAACTCTAAATAAGAAATTAATGGTCCTAAGTAATTTTAACAAAAAGTATTAAGAAGCTTTTCTTCAAATTTTGAGAATATCATTTCCCAAATAGTCTAGTTCTCAAGCCCTGTAACTCTCAAGGGTCCTAATGCACATTCAGATAAGCAGCTGGCCCATTGATAGTTCCAGAATGCCATTTAATTGTAAGGTATTTTCCATGCCAAAACAGTGAAGCATCCTGTAGCTGTCAGGTTCCTCATTTCAACCTTGGCCCTTAGAGTACAACTTTCTTAAAGTAGTTATTATTCCTGGATTTGGCTTTTCTCTATCTCTCTAAGGCATACTACACACATCATGTTAAAAAAAAAAAAACCTGAAACTATTAGCAATGAAATTATTTCACATTAATTAGTAGTTTAATAATGCAAAGGTTCACCTTTTCATAATATATATTATCCAGAAAACAAAAATATTTACACACACACACACACAGTAAATATCATGTTATCACCTTTTCACATTTACTTTGGGGGACCCTGCATTTTTGTATGGTAGTAGGGATTTTAGTACAAAGGGCTTATTAATTCTGCTCACAAATTATATTTACTATTCCCAAATAAAATATGAAACAGGATACACAAGTTTATTTTGAACACAAAGTACTATATCCTCCCATCACTAAATGCAGTGCCAAAATAACTGCATAATGCACAAAATAAATGTGTGTTAATGTAGTTTTAAGGAAATGTCAAATATAAATGAACAAGTATAGGATCTAAAATTAATGTATTTATATAACAATTATTTATTCCTCATAATTAGTGCATATGAGAATATTACATTTCTCTGCATTCAGTCTTTGTGCGATTTACTTATTACACTTCAATTTTTAAATTTCTAGTGGAAATTTAAGGGGATAATGAAGGGACAAAAATATTCTTTAAATAATGAACTGTTTGCCTTGGGAATCAACACGGATCAGATATTACTTTTCCCAAATTATCCAGCTTGGGATTTGCATTGATTCAATGCAAAGTTTAGCTTCTATAAACTAGCAAAAGCAAGCATCCCTGTCATTCCACAGCCTTAGCAATTTAACCAAGGTAATAAAATACAGTTTGCATAGCCATTTACATCGCTGCTACCATTAACATTCTCTTGTTCTAATAATATGCTCTGCCCTGCTCCTGACTTTCTGAAAGTCTACAATAAAACGGCCACAAAATATAAACCCATGTTACACTAGTTCGTTCCCTGTAAGATAGTAGAAGAGTAGGGCATTAAGTAGCAAGGCAGATAATGGAGCAGTGGGAGAGGAGGATCAAATTGCCTCCTATAATGGAGACCATAATCTAAAATGTAAATCAAAATTAATATCACAGGCAGAACACTCGAGCTGCCATTCGAACCTCCTGACTCGGTTTCACAGCCTCTGAACTTGACAGAGCCCCGGAGTTGCCGTCTCCTCAGCTTGGAAGCGGCGGACGCCAAGTGCACTATCAAAGCAGAAAGCGAGGGAGAGAGAAGAGAACAAATGAACTTACTTTGCCCTTCAAATTTCCGTATGATTGTCCCCAAAAATGTGTTTTGTGGTGCCACATGCCCCCTGCGAACAGGCATGTTGACCCCGGTCTTCCGAGGAGCGCTCCCCGCGAGCTCCGGAGTTCTCCCGGGATCTCTCCTCGGCTAGAGCCCAGGCCAGCGCGCGAGCCGCTCTTTGTGGCAGAGCATCCTCTTTTGAAACCAGAAATCTCTTCCCATTAGCACCACTTCTAGACACCCGCTTTCCCCACCGGAGTCCAATCCATTCCCCTCACCTTCCGGAGGGGGCCTCGCACCGGACTGCCGCGGCGGAGAGGCTTTGGGGGTGGGGAGCGGGAAGGAGGCGGGGTGAGGGGAGCTGGCAGGGGACGGAAGGAGGGAGGGAGCGGTGGGGGGCGGGGGGCGGTGGGGAGGGGGCGGGGAGTCACAAGAGCAATCGATCTGTTTCTCTTCTCCCAAACAGCGTCGATTTCCCAGCGCAAATGGGCTTAACCTGGCGGTGGCCCAGAGCTGTAAGGATGGCTAAGGGGGGAGGGGGGGAGGGGGCGGCGGCGGGACGGAAGACTTGGGCGGCTTTTGCAGGAAAGGGAGAAAGAATAGGAGGGTGGGGGGTGGTTGACGTTTCTATCCCCGCCCTCTCCCCCTACACACACACACACACACACACACACACACACACATACACACGCACGCACGCACGCGCGCGCTGCCTTTATCCCGGGAGCTTGGGCGCCGCCACAGCTCGGATTACTCAAGCGTGCTTTAGCGGAAGCCAGCCAAGAAATCTCCAAAACTCAGTGACAAACAGCTACTCTGAGAAGGTGATCTCCATGGCCACCAGCTCCAGGGCCCCATTCCTGAGCTCCTCACGCCGCGGTAGCTAAAACACCCTTAGCTGCAAAGAAAAGACAGGTGGGAAAACGGTCCCTCAGTGAAGACTATTTCTAAGCCCTGGTGGCTCAGGAGGTTGAAGATTGAGGATGAACCACTGAAGGGTGCAGGTTTCGCCTCAGGGCGCAGCTCGGAAGCCTGGGCTCAGCGGAGGTGGGTGCTGAAGCCTGGGCTCAATTGGCACTCTGTCCCAGCCCGGCGCTGAGCCGCGCCTCCCAAAGACCGGAGGCTGCTGGCGCCGCGCTGAGCATGCCCGGTTTCACTGCTTGAACCCCTGAGGAGTTGCAAGGTTGGGGGTGATGAGGTCTCTCCGCGCTGAAGGTTGCAAGAAAGATAAGAAGGCCAAAGACTGTGTAAGCAACTGGTACAAAACAAGGAAGGAGTTTGAAATGGGCGAGGCTGGGCAAGAGGGGGCAGGAACAAAAGGTGGGTGGGGCTAAGAGTGACCAGCCTTGGTGTGACCTCCCATGCCACTCATCTCCTGAACACACTAGGGACACCATTCTGCTTCCTTCTACCATTTCTAAGAAATCACCTCGTATATGATAGGAAAGGGTTCAAGGGAGAGAATAGTCCTCTCTGCTCTTGCTTCTCAGAGCCTGCCAACACGGCAATCTCATGGTATACATACACTTCTGCCCAAATAGTCCTCCTGGAGACTTAGGAAATCATATGTGACAAGCCATGCCAGGGGAGGGTGTTTTCTAAGCTGTTTCTCTAGTTTTTCATGCTTCTTTCCCTTCATTTATGTCATCTCCTCCCTTAACCAAGTAGTCAGCCCTTTCCACGCCCCTTTCTCTAAATGGAATTTGCCACCACTACAACCTACAGAACAAGAAGACAGACAAATCTCTTATTTCTGCTGGCGATAAGGGTCCTATCAAAACACCTAGTTACATGATGGAGTTTTGGGTGTTCTCGCAGCCCATTAACCTGCTTTGCCTGTGCCTTGAGTAACTCGGGTTCATAATTTTTCAGTTACAACCTCGAAGTCTGAAGTGAAAAAAATGAGAATGGAACTGCAAAGGGCTAAGGAGGGTTAAATTAAGACGGTGAGTCATGTGGATTGTAATAAATAACGAGGAAATAAACATAACTTTTATTTATGCTCCAGAAAACTCAAGCCAAGGGGAAAAAAAAACAACAAGAACCTAAGCAATTCTCAATCTTTCCTATCAGAAAAACGAAAATAAATCAGGAACATTGCCTGGGAATTTTGAATTTTCCAGTTAGATTTACTTAAAAAGAAGAAATCTATGACAACCCTTAGGCTCTTATGGTAGCTTCAGCTTTCCTGAATCCGTGAAGTTCCCTCTCTCGGAATATAAAAAGCCACTCTCCTCCAATGTACGGCTTTATTTTCTCCCCGTTTTCAGTAAAAGTAGATCTTTCTGTTTGCTGACTGCAGCTGAGCTTGTGAAACGACAAGAGTTCGTCTCCCAGGTACTAAACGTTTGGAGCTATCCATGGTGCTGACTCTGACTATGCCGTTAGCAACTGCTCTCTGTCTACATCCAGCCACAGACAATAGAACTGCAAACTCAGGCAAGTGTCCCTGATATGTTCACATAGACTACTTGTCTTCACTGGATGTCCAAAGAAACACAGAACGCTACTTGCATCCCATTTCTAAAATACCTTCTTTCTCTACTTAGCTTCTCAGCTGAACCCAAGCTCAAATGTATTCCTCCCAAAATGCATCAAGGACTCCAGAAAAAAATGAACAAACCACACATTGTGTGCATTGTAATTAAGGTTTCATGTACACTATAAAGGCATAATAACACAACACTAAGCTATGGAAAGGTTGTATGGCAAAATTCTGTTTTCAAATCACATGTAAATTCAGTGAATGAATATTGCTTTAAAGAGAAACGGGCATTTCCAAATGCACACATTGGAAACACATTTATCTGTCATATGACAAGATGTATTGGCATGCAGAAGGTAACAGTGCATAATGTCTCTAGTTATGAGTCTGATACAAACTTTCACAGATTATTGAGTCTGGAAACCCTTGAAATTCCACCTTAAGGGAGGGAAAGTGGCTTCTTCAAGAGGAAAAGCGACTTTTTGTTCCCCAAAGTATTCTTTCTTTCCCTACCACCTTCAGTGTGGTCTCTGTTCACTGGTTCTGGGTAATTACACAATATAATGGTTAAAGTTCCATTGTCTGTGTTCATATGAGCAATCACTGTGGGCTTCACATTTTTTTCCAAGTTCATTTAGCTCTAAGATTAGTTCTATTAAGGATTCAGTGTAAGATCATAGGACATTCTATAACCTATATATCATAATTGATTGATCTGAGCAGAAGATTAAAGGCATCCTGTTTCTAAATTACCCCAGTAATCGTGTTCATGCATTATACAGTGGTACAGTGGAGACAAGTACATCAATCCATATTCAGCCAATAATAGAATCAAATGAGAAGATGGCAATCATGGCTGCTTGCTGGCTGGAAAATCACCCCTCCCTTCAGTCCCACCTTCTATAAAAATGAACTTTAGATTTTGTGTTGAAGCCAGGTTTCATAAGTTTTTAGCAATTTGGGACTTTTTTTTGGAAGTCCCAATACTGAACAAAGCACATAAGTTCCACTGCTGAAATCCTATCAAGTGTACAGATTAACACTGAACACAGGATACTTATGGGTGAGGATAGAGAATAGATTCAGATGTATTCTTAAAATTACTTGTCTCTCTTACTTTAAAATTAAGTAGTTTAGGATTTACAGTATGTTAAAACTTTTTAACAATGCCTACCACATAGTAAGTACTCCATAAATTTCATACACACAAAATTATGTTTTGCAAGTATGCAAGCCCACAGAATTAATGGAGCCCTGCTTAAGAATCCTACATTAGAAATTATTTAAGTATCATACATTAATGCTTGAATCTTTAAGGAAATAGTAGCAACCATTATGGGATATTTAAGTGGCATTCTTATACTGACAGAGAATGAAAACTTTTTGGATCAAATAAACAATATAATTTGTTTCATATTTTTCAATAGCATAGAATAGAAATCAGTGAAATTAATGTGAAGTTTTCTCAATTTGGCAAAAATAGTTTAATGATCTAATGACCACAATGCAGCATTACAAATGCTGTTTTAATGTGGCCTTCTATGGTAATCCTGGGTATTATCGTAGTAACTGGGTCACATTAAACCTAAGAAACATCTGACTTTACAGTTACAAGTTAGGCAAATTTTGGCCTGTATTATCATATGTAGCTCTACAATATCTTAAGAGGCAGAAATGTTAAGGGCATCCATTAAAATAACAATATTTCTCTGCAGCATGGATTAGTGAAAAAGGCAGGAAAAAAACTGGGCTCTAACCTGAAATTGCCATTTACAGCAGAAACCAATAAAAATAGTTAAGCCCTCTTGTTCAGAGCTTCATTTCTAAAATCAGTATAATCCCAATTTTCAGTTTTGTGTAAAGAATAACCAGGAAACAGATATAAAATGCTTAGTATAAACTCTGACAGGTAGTGAACATTTAAATAACAGCTGTTCTACAATCTAAAATTAGTAAACTAACAATATTAACATTAACATATAAGACTTAACTAATTTATATTAAGGCCATGCTAGTTGTGCGTGGTGGGGTGAGGGGCATGAAAAGTATGAATGGGTAGGTGAATTGTACCCATACTCATTAGTCTAAGTGATTGAGACTGATACCAGTGACTGTTCCTAACACATTAAAGTAACATATTTCATTAGAAGCTTGAATATTCCTTCAGAAAATTTAGATGCTTTTCTGATAATGTGTTTTATATATTAGTTTTAATCCAAATGGCTATTGTTCATTTCACCTGAGATACTTTTGTGATAACATACTCCACATTATAGTTTTTATCCAAATGGCTAATATTTGGCTTATCTCATTGATTACATGTAAGTCTTACTGTATGTTTAGACGTCTCCTCTGTGAGGAATAAGGTGTTGGTAGACACTTCCCTAAAACATGACACGTATTTCTGCAAAAAAGAATCTTTTCATATGTGTAGTGTTAATACATTCGTCAATAACTGACATTAAAATAGCTAGTGACCAAACTAAGCTCTTACAATTTATGAAAAAATAAACCTAGAAATTTAAGTTTGTTGAAAAAAAATACATATATATACATATATATGTACATACAGAGATTTGACTGGGTACCTGGGTAAGGTTGTTTTAGAGAATAATTTCTTGACTCAGTTTAATAAATAATTTAGCACATTGGTGTAAAAATGAGCCAGCTGTTACACATTACAGTTTTTTGAAGACTAAGATAGTGTATGAAATTTCTTTTATATCAGTAGATCTTTAAATTGTTTCTTAGTTGACAAATGCACTTGTATCATTACCCAGATTATTTCTTATATTCATTAAGCCTAATTTTAATTGATCCTTGAACTTTGTGGAAATATTTTTTTCCTAGAATTACACTAGGTTGGATTGCTTGTTTTCTGGAAGAAGTTTGCTTTAGTTATTTTTAAAAAGTGTCTCTATATCTGTGGACATATTTATTCTACTACAGAAATTCTATAATATTTTAGCAAATCTGTATACTATGAACCAGCTTTTTCCTAAACTTAAATAGTGTGAAAGCTATCACTTGGGCTTTCACATCTATTCATGATAGAGTAATGGGGTCAGGATTAACTTCTCACTTTTAACAACTATATAATTGCACAAAATATAGAAAACAACAGTGTTCAGACATTGGACAACAAGGAGTGCAGGAGACTGTTCTCCAAAAGAAGAGCCAAAACAAGGTGAGCTCTGTTATCGCCCTGGCTTACCAGCTAAGAATTTCCAGATCACAATGCATGAAGTGGGAACCCCATCAGAGCCCAATGGATTAAACTGAAGAAACAAAGTTTGGAGTCCAGGGAAATCAAGGCAGCTTGAATTTACAGAGCAGAATCATGGAGAGGAGGAAGTGGCACAGAAAGAGAAGTCCACATATCTGCATAGGTGTCAACTCAAGTTTTTGTCTGCCTACTGATTTTCACAAGTGTGTAAGGAAACTACCCAAGACCAAAGGGAGAAACTAAGGAAAGTATTGCCAGAACAATTACCAAAGCTTATATGGGAATGGGAATAGTTGCTATGCTACCATCTAAAGTGAAAAACCTACCATTGCATGGAACACTGGTCAGAGTCTTCATAAATTTATTGCGTTTATAAAGGGGTGAAATTAAACCTTAAGGAGAGACTGATCTACTAAGCTCAGAAGCAAGTCTCAAAGGGATATTGATATACTGATTATTTCCCAGAATAAAACCCAGATATATTTAAATGACTACAACAAAATCCAATACCACAAGACACAAAATTAACATTGTCCAGCATCCAAGCAAATACTATCAGGCATGCAAAAAAGCAGGAGAGAAATCAATCACTAGACACAACCAGAAAGGAAATGGATGATTGAATTGGCATACAGAGACATTACACAGTTATTGTAAATATACCACCTATGTCCAAAAAGGTAGAGGAAAACAGGAACTTGATGAAAGAAATGGAAGATATAAAAAAGATCCAAATCAAACTGTAGGTATGTAAATATAACATCTAAAATTTTTTTTAAAATACACTAGATGAGATTAAAAGCAATTCAACGTTACCAAAAAAAAAAAATCAGTGAAATTGAGGACATAGCAATGGAAACACTCCAAAAATCAAGTGATCTAATGTACATATAACTACATATAATTAGAGTCAGCAGGGGAGAGGAGTCAGGATAAGACAATTATTTCAAAAGTAATGGCTAAATATTACTTAAAATTTTTGAATCCAGAGATACACAAACTTCAATAAAGTCCAACAGAAGAAATATAAAGAAAACCACACAAAGACACACACTGTAATCAAATTAATAATAACATTTGATACAGATTTTTTTTAATCTTAGAAACAGTGGTAAGAAAAAATGTATTCCATACAAGGGAGAATTTTCATCAGAATCTATGCTAGTAGATATATAATGTAGCAATATCCATCAACTACTTAAAAAAATAACAACAAAAAAATAAAACCCCCAAAGCAGCTGTCAATTTAAGATTCACTATACAGTAAAAGTTTAATAAGTTAAGGCAAAATAGAGACTTTTCAGGCAGAGCCAAGAGAATTCATTACCAGCAGACTTGTAGTAAAATTAGTGTTAAAAGAATATCTTCCAGAAGGAGAAATCCTATCAGAAGAAAAACTGCATTGGTACAAAATAATGAACATCACAAGAAATGGTAAAACTGTGGGCAAAATAAAAAACTTTCCCCACAACTTTTAAAAACTTTTTTAAAAAAGATAACTGAATGTTTATTTGGGGTGTTTTGTGTTTCCATACAAATTTTAAACTTTTTTGTTCTAGTTCTTTGAAAAATGCCATTGGTAATTTGATAGGAATTGCACTGAATCTGTAGATTGTAAATAAGAAATGCTGGAGAAGGAGTGGAGAAAAAGGAACCCTCCTACACTGTTGGTAGGAATGTAGATTGGTCTAGCCACTATGAAGAACAGTATGGAGGTTCCTTAAAAAACTAAAAATAGAGTTACCATATGATCTTGCAATCCCACTCCTGGGCATGTATCCAGAGAAAACTATAATTCAAAAAGATACATGCACCCCAATGTTCATTGCAGCACTATTTACAATAGCCAACACATGGAAGCAACCTAAATGTGCATTGATAGATGAAAGGATAAAGAAGATACACCATATATATATGTGTGTATATACACACACACACACACACACACACACACACACACACACAATGGAATATTACTCAGCCATAAAAAAGAATGGAACAATGGCATCTGCAGCAACTTGGATAGACCTAGAGATTATCATACTAACTGAAGTAAACCAGGCAGAGAAAGGCAAATATCATATGATATCGCTTATATGTGGAATCTAAAAAGAAAAAAAGATACAAATGAACTTATTTACAAAACAGAAATAGACGCACAGACATAGAAAACAAACTTACAGTTACCAAAGGGGGAAGGATATATTAGGAGTTTGGGATTAACATATACACGCTACTAAATATAAAATAGATAACCAACAAGGACCTACTGTATAGCACAGGGAACTATACTCAATATTTTGTAAAAACCTATAAGGGAAAAGAATCTGAAAAAGAATAGATATATGTATGCATGACTGAATCACT
Organism: Delphinapterus leucas; assembly: GCF_059928025.1. Taxonomy (NCBI): domain Eukaryota; kingdom Metazoa; phylum Chordata; class Mammalia; order Artiodactyla; family Monodontidae; genus Delphinapterus; species Delphinapterus leucas. The sequence goes on along the minus strand of NC_143136.1, from coordinate 69,080,836 downwards.
GTGCTGTACACCTGAAACCAACACAACACTGAAAATTAACTATACTTCAATAAAAAAAGAAATAAATAAAATAACCCCCCCATCAACCAGGTAATCTTTTAAAATAAAGATAATCATAGGATTAACATGAAAAAAAAGATAACTGAATGTTTAAAGACCAATAACAATCAATTTTGAGGTTTATAACAATATAGAATTAAATAATATTACAAATAACAAAACAAAGGACAAGGGGGGAAATGAAAACATTTTTTTAAAGTTTCTTATAATACTTGTGAGACAGTATATTATTTTAACTTAGATTGTAATAAGCTAAAAGTATATATTGCAAACCCTAGAGCAACCAGTATAAAAACAATAAAGATGTATAGCTAATCATTCAAGAACAAAGTAGAATCATAAAAATATATTCCAAGCAAATACATAAGAAGAGGAGAAAAGAAATCAAGAACAGATAGGACCAAAAAAATAGCTATGTAATAGACTTAACCCAGTCATGCCAATAATTATTTAAATGTAACTCATCTAAACATTCCATTTAAAAGGCAGAGTTTGTCAACCTGCCTTTGACAAACTAACTATTGTTGGCTACAACAAATCCACTTTAAATATAAAGATGCAAAGAGATGCAAAATCAAAGAATAGCAAAATATAGAGCATACAAACTAGTTTCAAAAGGTGGAATTACTATACAGTAAGTCCCCTACATAGAAACCTTCAAGTTGCCAACTTTCGAAGATGCAAACGTGTGTTCCATCAACGTCAGGTGTGAGTGAAATTTCAGCTTGCCCTCCATCCCCTAATGCTGACAATCATTCAGCTCTATCATATCCCACCTCCTCTCCCTCTTCCGGTCAGTAACTCTTCTTGCCTGTTCACTCGACTGCCAGATCCTGTATGCCAGCTGTTGTACTGTACCACTGTACCTTTCAAGGTACTGTAGTGTAAGATTAAAAATGTTTTCTTTTTTGTGTGTTTGTTTGCTTTTATGTATTATTTGTGTGGAAAGCATTATAAACCTATTACTGTACAGTACTATATAGTCGATTGTGTTAGTTGGGTACCTAGGCTAGCTTTGTTAGACTTAACAAACAAATTGGATGTATGAACACACTCTCAGAATGGAACTCGTTTGTATGTAGGGGACTTGTTGTATTATCAGACAAAGTGAATTTCAGAACAAGAACTATTACCAGAGATAATGAAGGACACTTCATAATGATAGACATTAATTCATTGAGAGAATATAACAATCTTATTCACTTATAACAAGTTTTAACATATATGAATCAATAATGAATAGAAGTGATATATTCATACAACGGATACTATTAGGCCATAAAAAGAATGAAATACTGATATATATACTACAATGTGAATGAACATTGAAACTATTATGGTGAGTGCAAGAAGCCAGGCACATAAAGCTACTTAGTGTATGATTCCATTTAGGTGACATGTCCAGAACAGACAAGTCGCTAGAGTTATGAATTAGACTTGTGGTTGCCAGGGACTAGTGGAGGGAGGAATGGAGAGTAATCTCCAATGAGCATAAGGTTTATTTTTGGACTGATAAAAATGTTCTAAAATTAGATTTTGATGATTGTTGCACAACTCTGTGAATATAATAAATATACCTTAAAAGGATAAATCTTATGGTGTATGAATTATATCTCATTAAAACTATTACAAAATTTTTAATCAAAAAAATTGATAGAAGGAAAAGAAGAAATAGACTAGTCTGTTATTATAGTTAGAAATGTCAACACTCTTCTTATAATAAAAGATAGAAAAAGTATACAAAAATTCAGTAAGGATATAGAAGACTTGAACAAACTTATCAACAAATTTAAGCTATTTGACATTTGTTGAACACTCCACCAGAGAGTAAGAGAAATCACACTTGTTTCAAGCACTCAAGGAAAAATCACCGAGATAAACAATCACCAAGATAAGCTCTATAAATGTAAAAATATTTAAACCATACAAAGTATGTTCTCTGACTAAATGGAATTAAACTACAGTGCAAAAAGAAAGATATATAAACAGTCCCCAAATATTTAGAAATTTAAAAGTTTACTTCCATACAATTATTGGGTCAATGTGATAGTCAGCTTATGTGTCAACTTGGCTACACTACAGTTCCCGATTATTCAATAAAACACTAATTGAGGGTTGCTGTGGAGGCATTTTATAGACGTAATTAAAGTTTATAATCAGTACTTACTTTAAGTAAGGAAGATTACACTATACAACAAGAGTGAGCCTGATTCAATCAGTTAAAAGGCTCTAAAAGCAGAACTTAGGTTTCCCTAAAGAAGACTGAATTCTGCCTGTGGACTGCTGCTTTAGGGCATGCCCAAGAGTTCCAGCTGCCCTTCCTTGATGGCCTGCCCTACAAATGTAGGAATTGCCTAGCCAGTCACACAATCACTAAGCCAATTATTTTCCCTTGCACTAAATCTGTTTTATATCCATCTATCTACCTATCTATCTATCTATCCATATGTTTATCTGGTGGAACCCAGACTGATACAGTCAAGAAGAAATCACAAGTAAAATTAGAATATAATTCAAACTGATTGAAAAAAGAAAAATGACATATCAATCTTTGTGAGATTCAACTAACGCAGAGCTGAAAGGGAAATTTATAGAATTAAATGCTCATTAACAATTATCAAATCAAAAATCTAAGCTTCTCACCTAAGAAATGAAAAAATCAAAACAACAGCCAAAAACTGTACCAAACAAAAACCCCTACGAAATGTGCATAAAGGAGGAAAATAAAAGCAGAAATAACAAAACAGAAAATGGAAAACCACAGAGAAAATCAATGAAAATAATAACTGACTCATTGAAAACAGCAACAAAATTGGTAAACTTTTAGCCAGATAGGTTAGGAATAAAGAAAAAGAAACACAAACTACCAATATCATGAGTTAAAGAGGAATCAATGCTTCAGATCCTATAGACATTTAATTTTTTAAATTATTAAAAAAACTTTATGCCAACAAATTTACCAAATGAGATGAAATACACACAACCTTGAATGACATAAATTAAGAAAACTCGCTCAAAAAGAAATAGAAAACCTGAATAGCTCCTTAAAACTTTCCTTAAAAAAGTTTATTTCAGTTGGCTTCATTGGTGAATCCTACCAAACATTTAAGGAAGGGATAATGCAATTCTAAAGAAACTTTTACAGAAAGAAGAGGGAAAGTCCCCAGATCACGAAAACAGCAATCAGGTACTGCAACCAGATAAAGAAATTACAAGAAATCTTAGAGAAATATCTCTCATGAACATAGATGCAAACCTTCCCTCACCCAAATTTTAGAGAACTGATTAGAGTTTCTCTTAAGAATTTAAAGTTAAAAAAAAAAAAAAGAATTTAAAGTTGGTTTGATATTTTAAAATCAATCAGTATAATTTACTATATTGACATTAAAAAGAAAAAATGGTGTTCTTAATAGATGTAGAAAATTGACAAGATCAAATATCAACTTGTCATTTAAAAAAAAAACCTCTCATTAAGTTAGAAATACCAGGGAATTTCCTCAACATGACAAAAGGCATCTGTGAAAAGCCTCTTTCAAATATTATACTTAATGGTGACAAACTAAATTATTTCCCCACTAAGATCAGGAACCAGGGAAAAGTGTTCACTCAGAACTTTTACTCAACATTCCATTGAAGGTTGTGGTCACTGAAAAAAAGGCAGAAAAAATAAAAAATCATACAGCCTGCAAAGGAAAAAGTAAAACTATCTTCGTTCACAGACTAAATGATTGTTTTGTCAGGAAATCCTAAGTAATTTACCAAAAAAGCTTTGTAACTAATCATTGAGTATATCAAGCTTGCAATATACAGGCAGAGTTTTAAAAATCAGTTGCATTTTTATATGATAGCAATAATATTTAGAAATTCAAATTAAAATATAACACAACTTAAAATAGCTTAAAGATTATAGAATACGTAGGGACATATTAAAAAATTATAAATAAAGCTTATCCACCAAAAACTACTGAACATCACTGAGAGAAATTAAAGAAGACATAAATAAATGCTAAGATATACAATGTTTATAGCCCCGAAGACTTAGGATTGTTAAAACGTTAATTCTCCTTAATCTCTAGATTCAATAAAATCAAAATAAAACTCCCAGAAGAATTTTATGGAAATTAACAAGTCAATTCTAAAATTTATATGAAACTCCCAATGCCTAAAATAGTCAAAACAATTTTAAAAGTGAAGAACTCAGTGGGAGGATTTACATTATCTGATTTCACTATTCACATTATCTGATTTCAGTCATACATTAATGAAGACAGAATGTGGCATTGTGTAAAAATAGACACAGATAAATGCAACCAAAGGGAGAATTCAGAAATTGACTCAAACGTATATGACTAATTGGTTTTCACCAAATGGGTCTAGATAATTCAAGGGAGAAAGGATAGTCTTTTCAATAATTGGAAGCCATATGGAAAAAACAAAAAAAATACTTCAACCCTTCCATCACACCTTACACATAAATTAGCTCAAAATAGATCATAGGTCTAACTATAAAAGCTAAATCCATAAAATTTATAGAAGAAAACAGTAAAAAAATCCTAGTGATTTTGGCTTAGGCAAAGATTTCTTAAACAGGACACACACAAAAAAGGCTACATTATAAAAGAAAAAATGATAAATTCGAATTCAACAAAATTATAAACTTTTGTTCTTCTAAAAAATGAAAAGGAAATTCAAAGATTGGGGAAAACTGTAAGGCACATATCCAATAAAGTACCAGTATCCAGAATATATAAAGTCTTCTTAAAAGTCAGTAATGAAAGGACAAAAATCAATTTAAAAAATGGGCAATTGTTAGTGAGTAATGAGCAGACACTATAATAAAGAAGATATAAAGATAGTGATAAATACTTGAAAATATGGTCAACAATTTTTTGTGTGTGTGTGTGGTACGCGGGCCTCTCACTGCCGTGGGCTCTCCCGTTGCGGAGCACAGGCTCCGGACGCGCAGGCTCAGTGGCCATGGCTCACGGGCCCAGCTGCTCCGCGGCACGTGGGATCCTCCCAGACCAGGGCAAGAACCCGTGTCCCCTGCATCGGCAGGCGGACTCTCAACCACTGCGCCACCAGGGAAGCCCATGGTCAACATTTTTAATCATTAACAAAACATAGATCAAAACCCAAAACTACTACTACTTCACCCCCAATAAAATGGCTAAAATTTAAAAAGAAATGTTTGACAATACCAAGTACTGATGAGGATGTTGAACAGCTGAAATTCTCTTTGATGGTAGCAATAAAACATGGTATAACCACTACTGAAATGTTTCTTACAAAAGTTATAAAGTTTCTTATAAAGACTTTCCTATAAAATTAAGCATATATACATTTTAGCATGTGACCGAACATAAGTCCAAACAAGGTCTTGCATGTAAATATTTACAAGCAGCTTTATTCATAATAGACCCAAATTGGAAATTACCCAAATGTCCAATAACTAGTGAATGGATAAAAGAATTGTGGTTGTGGTTTCTTCACACAACTGAACATAACTCAGGAAAAAATGTAATACTCTATACTGATACACTAAACAATATGTATGCATTTCTAAAGCATTATGCTAAATGAAAGAAGCCAGTCACAAAAGCATACAAACTGTGTGATTCCATTTAAATAAAATTCCTCTAAAAAGGCAAGACTATACTAATAGAAATAGATGAGTGGTTGTCAAAAGCTAGAAGTGAAGAGGAGGATTGAATGCAGAGGGACCAGAGGAAAATTTGGGGGATGATGGAAGTGTTTTATGTCAGGAATGTGGTGGTTATAATTATTCAGTTGCGGAAATTAAAATGAAAATAGGAGACTCAAACTTTACAACTCTCAAAATATTATCTTATAAATAAAAGAGTATATCTTAACCATACCTCATACAGAATGTAGTGGATAGACCCAATTATTTGTTGAATGAACGAGTAGTCTGAAGATCATTGTGCAATACATTTGGTAAAAAATTAACAGTGTATATTTGATACATTGTTACTGATGAGTCATTCATTCATCTACTGAGAAGAAAACCCTAAATTCCCATTGAAAGGAAATTATGATATGTGTAATAGTTATAGACTATTTTTCAATTTATTTATTTATTTATTTATATTTTTGGCTGCATTGGGTCTCCTTTGCTGTGCACGGGCTTTCTCTAGTCGCAGTGAGCAGGGCTACTCTTTGTTGTGGCGCACGGGCTTCTCATTGTGGTGGCTTCTCTTGTTGCGGAGCATGGGCTCTAGGAGCATGGGCTTCAGTAGTTGTGGCTCACGGGCTCTAGAGCACAGGCTCAGTAGTTGTGGCGCACGGGCTTAGTTGCCCTGCCGCATGTGGGATCTTCCCAGACCAGGGCTCGAACCCGTGTCCCCTGCATTGGCAGGCGGATTCTTAACCACTGTGCCACCAGGGAAGTCCCAGTTATAGACTATTAATTAACCATTAAGCCAACATATATTCTCTTTATTAAAGCCAACATATATCCTCACACAGATAACATTGTTACCATTCATTAATGCATTAGATTAAATTATCATAATATAATAAAATGGTATATTTAGTTTATTTTCCTTCATTCTATTTCTTGGCTCCAAACTTTAAGATTTCAGACTTTTATCACTTTATTTCTAGATCATAAAGTAATCTCCTAAATTGTTTCCTTGCTCTCAGACTATTATAATTTCAAACCATTCTACTAATTAATATCACATTCATATTCTTTGAAACATCAAATTTTTATTGTGCCCATACTACAGGTTTTAATAGCCTTATATTACTTCTTGGGTAAAAAAATCTAAGTTCTATTTACTATGTAAAGTTCTCTACAATTGTACACTTTATCTATCTATCCTCATCTTCCACCATAGCCCTATAGATTCACTATCATTTCTAGCCCAATGACAAACATCCTCCCTTGCATCTAGTGTTTAATGTTTCCTTCACTATCTCCACCTAATTTCTCTACAGGTCACTCAACTCCCACCATAGTTATAATTCCCTGACCACTTGAATCATTGTTTTACTCTTCTTTTCTGATGCCCAAGATGTATTTACCCCTTGCTACCCATTGGGGCACTTTCTTTGCATTGTTATATAATACTTTGAAACTCAATTCTTATAACTTATGAGGTAAATACTCTTACTTTCACCATTTTACAGTTGAGAAAACTAAATTTCAAAGACATTAAGAAACATACCAAGATCACATAGGTAGCAAGTAGCAGAGCTATGATAATGCCCATGAAAATATGGATCTTTTTAATTTGTTAGCTTCAGCAACTCCTGATACAACATTAGCCTCAAATAAGAATTCAATAAATATATTTGAATTGATTGACTAGGGTTATTAAATTTGTCTTTATTTTGAAGGAGGGATTTCAGTTTGTGTCTAACTGGTTTTATAGCATGTTCCAGTACTTCTGGAAGAAAGATGGGGCTGTCCTACAAAAGCTTATTTGTGAGAGGGATTGAGGAGCCTCTTGGGGAAACATTCAACCTAAGTGAAAAAGCATGAACAGTTGATCTAGTAATAGCAACCAACGTCAAGAAAATGCATCAGCATTTCTGGCTACTATAATATATGAAGGACAAGAAATAGAACTTTGTAATAAAGCAATTTAGAACTTTTTTTTTCTATCTGAACCCCTTACTGATAGAAGTAGCCTGTGTTTCTAGTTCTTAGAATATTTGTGTCAGTATCCAGAAATTTTAAAATCTACTTTTTTGAGATATAATTCATGGAAAATAAAATGCACCATTCTGAATTCTGCATGGAATTCTGAGGGTTTTTTTTTTAAGTTTCATTTTGAGATCATTGTACATGCAGATTCACATATGGTTATAAGAAACAAAACATAGTGATCCCATATACCTTCACCCAGTTGCTCCCAATGGTATAATATTACCTAACTATAGCACAGTGTGTGGTCTGTAGAGAGTGCAGAATGGAGCAGGTACCTCTTTGCATGTTAGGGATCCCCAAGACCACCCTCAGGCTTAATGATTGACTAGAAGGACTCAGGATTCAAAGAAGTTGTTATACTCATTGTTATAGTTTATTACAGTGAAAGGATACAGATTAAAATTAGCAAAGGAAAAAGGTACATGGGGTGAAATCCAGAAGAACCAGGTGCAAGATCCCAGGTGTCCCCTCCCAGTGGAAAACCCATGTGAGGACATGTGAAGTGCTGCCAACCAGACAAGTTCACCCAAGACTTGGTATCCAAGGTTTTTATTGAAGATTTGTCACATAGGCATGCAGTGCTCATGCAGCTGACCTCAGCTACTCAGTCTCCAGTCCACCACCACCACAGACGTCAAACCACAGCATGGCCCAAGCCCTCAAGCATACAAGCACAATTCTTATCAGGCAGGATATTTCAAGGACTCAGAGGTCAAATTCCCAGGAGTCTAACCAAGGGCAAGTCCTGAAGACAGGCCATTCTTAGGAATGTGCAGGACTGGAGAAGCCCAGGTGGGCTGTCTTTGGTGCTTGACTAACCCAAGGTCTCTTCAGAACGAACTTATGATAATGTAACGGGCTACTGAAAGAAAGAACTGAGATCTGAAGAGAGGGCAATTCCTAATTGTGATAACAACTAACACAGTGTATCATAGCAGGGATGGGATGCTTACTGGCTACACCAGATATCTTCAAGTGGTCTCTGAAAGTAGAGATGGATGATAGAAATGGAGCATTGTGCACAAGCCTCATTTTTCCAACCCATACCACTTTCTCCATAGCTTTTTATATTATTTTACTAATAACCTTTAAATTTTTCGTTCCTCCTTGTGGACACACATTCATCACCTTGAAGACCATGTGCTATTTATTTCAGGATTCCTAATATTTGGCATGCCATCTGGCAAATAGTAAGTACCCAATGAATGTTTGTCATAAGAGAGAAAAAAGGAAAGCATATAGTATAAATGGATGAATGGATGGATGGATGGAAGGGAGGCAGGATGCATGAAAGGAAGGAAAAGAAGTAAGCAGGATCAATGGTTGGAACTGAGTCAGGACAGATAGGAAAGACAGGAGGAAATGAGGATAAGGAGGAGAGAATATTAAAAGGTAACAGGAAGAAAGAAAGAGAAGGAAGGGATGGGGGAAGCAAGGAAAGGATAAAGAAACAGATGAAGAAAGAGAAGTAGGTTATATACAAGGAAAAAGAAAGAGAAAGAAAAATTGAAGGAAGGGTAAAAGGAAGGAAGCAGGGGTGGAAGGAAATTTAAAAAAAAGAAAGAAAAGGGCTTCCCTGGTGGCGCAGTGGTTGAGAGTCCGCATGCCGATGCAGGGGACACGGGTTCGTGCCCCGGTCCGGGAAGATCCCACATGCCGCAGAGCGACTGGGCCCGTGAGCCATGGCCGGAGCCTGTGCTCCACAACGGGAGAGGCCACAACAGTGAGAGGCCCGCGTGCCGCAAAAAAAAAAAAAAAAAAAAAAAGAAAGAAAAGAAGAATGAAGGAATTAAGGTAATCATGAGCCCACCATACCCTTCTGGAAGATGGCCATCCTTGTTACTACACAATCCAACAACCATTTAAAACAGCACCTCCAAAACTCCACATCAACTGTTTCACCCCAATAACATGAAAGAACAGTCTTATTTCCTAACTATCAATAAGATTCTATTTCTAAACAAATATAGACGTGTTTCATTCAGGTTGACATACAATTGTACCATATGCTTGGTATTATAAAGGTACCTAGAAATAATTTACTGCAAACTTGACATCCATTTTAATGACATTATAAAGAAGAATAAGCATGTGCATACAATAAAGTAAACTAATTATTGGCAATATAAAATCCATCCCACCTTGAAACTGCTAAATGGAAATATATATTTGCAATTAATAGCTGTGCCTGACTATAAATCAAAGATAATCATAGTTGCAAGCGGCTGTTACTATAGCAGTAAAACCTAGGGTTTATACAAACAACTTCATGTACATTCATGTTTGGTCTGAGTTCCCTTTCCTCTTCAACCTTCTCTACACTGACTTTGAAGGGAACTTCCTGCCCATGGAATGAGGCAGGTGAGGGAACAAGGACTGTCATCTCTCTCAGCTCACTTTTACACCTAAGAAAATTGAGATGGAGAGATCTGCTTTAGGTCACAAAATGAGTTCAGCTCAGTTCATTTCCCAGCTTTGTAACTAATATGTGAATCTCATGCCCTTACTAACTGCTAAAACAGCCTCCCTCTTCCAAATCTGTTAAATTTCTAAATTTGATAACTAATTTGAATGTTTCTTTTTAACCAACACCGCATATCTAAGCCATACTGCACATTCATGCACATTTTAGTAAGGTTTTACAGAACTTTGGATCTGGAAATTCTTTGAGATGCTTTTACCCAATGTGGACATATTTAATCTTTTCAAAGACAAATTTTCATTTCTCTTTCTCTAATTTGTCCTAAATGAATATTCTGTCTCTTTTCGAGCAAAATATAATTATGAAACTTATGACACTAATATTTTATTTCAAGGCTTCTACATTAAGTTCTTTTGCTGAATACTGTTAATGCATTATATACAGGGAGTTAATCTAAACAGCAAAACTGGCGTTCCATTGAATCAGTCATGAACATTGTTAGTCCTGGATAAAATTAAGCATTGGAAATAATTCTCATCTACTACTTACATTCTTCCTAGTGTATTTTTAAAGATTTACTTTCTTACCATTTTTTTATCTGAATTATTATTTCATAGCATAATACAACATAGTAGCAAATAATACTGGATCATTTTCTCTGGCAGATCATTTTTCACTGTCATTTCTCATTATGCTATCAACCATAATCTAAAGAATACATTCAGGTCAAGAAATCCCTCCTTCAATTCTTCTTACTTTTGTTTCATGATATTTTGTCATGTACCATTGTGGATCAAAACAGAGTTTCTTATACCTTATTCTGGCAGACACTACATTACAAACCACGCTAAAAATAAAACTAGGGGAAAAAAGACATCAAAATGAGAATTTTTCGCTCTAAATGATTGCTTAAATAGTCCATGAAAGAAACCACATTGGGTATTATTTTGTTCATGTGTAGTATTTTCTGTGTTTAATATGTTTTCATAATAACACTTCAGGATAGTCCTAGAATCGTTCACCTTTACAAAGACTTTCTAACATTAGTGTCGATATTAAGCAATGTGACATTGGCATTCTCCTGGGGGATTTCAGGATATCTCATCAACTTTGGCATTGCAACAAGACTAGCACAGCAAGTGATGGAGGGGGCAGTTCTCTGCATTGTGTGATTGAGAGTGTATCTGTTAGAACTGCAGTTGGCTGCAAGCAACAGAAAACTCTAAACTAATGTGCTTGACTCCGAAGTCTGTCAGTGTTAGGCCATAAAAAGCCCTTTTTAGGAAGTCCTGGGCAGGACAGCTCAAGTCTATGCCATTAAAGGTACAGCGTTATCACATCTTATACTTTTCTATTTTTCTCATGTTTGTTTCTTTATGGTTGCAAAATAGCCTCTAATTAGTATTCCAGGCACAATGAGTTAGGGAAAAAAGAAGAAAAGAGGCAAAAAGGGCATAAAAGGGCACACCCACCTGAATTTGCCCTCTCTTTAAAAAAACGAAAGTCTTAGAGATTCCACCTAGCAAACTATCCATTATCAGAACTATGCATCATGGCCACCCTCAACTGGAAGGTGACTAGAAAGATTGTTAAACAAGTTGTGCTTGATGTCTGAAATTTTTACCACAGTTTCATTCCTCTCCATCAAATGCAAAGGCCCCAGGAAAAAATACACATGCTCAGGCTATGCAACACCTATACTCTTCTTTACCTAATTCCCAAAAGAAGATGTTCTAGCAAACACATTTTTCTAAGATGCTTAGTGACCCAATACATTTCAGAAGCCCTTAGAATTTCAATATTTAAATCAAAAACTCAATTGCTAGTAGCAAAGTCTAAAAAATATACTGCGAAATTATTTGGAGAAAATCCTATTTTTCAAATGTCCCACAAATCTTGTTACCTTAAGGCTCATCAAATCACATTAATAAGACATAAACACACACACAAAACTACTCTTACCTAGATTATGATTTCCAAACAGTTTCACTTTCTTTCATTCTGTCTGTTATACCAAGGTAGCATAATGATTTCTTACTATTCTCACCAAAACTCAATATCAAAAATTAATCAGCCACAAGGATCAACCACATGGTAACTCAACTGATATGACCAGTATTTTTGCTGCTTTGTCAACCTTGCTACAAACTGAACATGGTTGTATATAGCCCATTATTTGCTAACCAGGAAACAATAACTATAACTTGGGAAATGCAGAATACAATATATCTTCTGATGCAAATGTTTTGATTATCTGTAATTGTTCATAAACCTCTTTGGTTGTTAAGCTGTATCACTTTAAGAGCCATTACTTTTGCAGTGAATGAAAATTCAATTAAGGTCATAAAACATGTTTGTAAGTCCCTACAGAAAGTTTCTGGGAGAGAATAAATGGGTTAATTTAAGTTATAATTTTTGCAAAACTGTATGTTCTAACAAATAGTTTTCACTACTTCTGCCTCTTTGTCTTTATAATTAATTTAGTAGAGTCATTAACTGTCAACTTCCTCTTAACTCTGTTACTTGAAAGAGTAGTTCATAAATGTGCAAAACTTATTCATGGGAGACATTCTTGCACTTAGGACATTTGACATGAACCAGCAGATTTCAAAATATAAATAAAATTTTAACTAATTTATCATTTATATTTTCTCAAGTGTTTGAGAAAGGCTACATTAAAAATAGAGTAATGGTGTTAAAGTATGTGGTACATGCAAGTACATATCTTAACATCTTTACAGCTTACAAATATACATTTAAATAAAAACAAATACACCCAATTATTTACTTAATGTAGTTCCTATGATTGTATAGCAAAGTTAGCTTTTTGCTTTTAGTCATTAAAGGGGAAAAGGCAAATGGGACCTGTTATGCAATTTTTATTGATAAATAATTCAATATTTCAAGGTAAACCAATATTAATTGGGTATAAATTCTAAAATTAATATATGTTGCAGAAAGTCATTGAGACAACATGACTGCCGTTGACCATTGAGCTGGATCGGGCAATCAGAGACTCCTTACTCCCTTCCCTGTCCCTGGAATGTCGGTTCTGCCTATTGTCGCCATACTAGGAGCTGCTTCAAGGATGCAGTTTCTAGAGAGTAACGTTGTTGAGATCATCTGCACTGTGTATGTGTCTAGACCCCATTAAGGCCTCTATATAAACTCTTAAAATTCTGGAGGGCAGATGTAGAGACCTACTCATCTTGTGGCCACCCAAGAGGAGCCTCATATGTAAGTTCCTTTGCTTGTTAAAACCTCTTACCTACCCATCTGGAGTGGCCTGCCTCTTTCTTTGGTCTTTCCTTGCCCTCCTGGTAGGGGGGTCAATTTCAAGTTTCACCTCAGGAACTCCTGAGGTTGCTAACCAACAATATATCATATGGTTATTTGTCTCGGTAACTCATACAAATGGATATAGAAACACAAAATGAGAGAGAAATTCTGGTCTGAGGATAGAGAAATAAGTCCTTAAAGGAATTACAGAATTTTTGATGAATAGAAGGGGGGGGAGGTTTTTACAATTGATTAAATAGCTAACTGACATTTCACGTATCAGCAGATTCTTTAGCAATTATATTTACTTGTTTCAAATCACTGATCTTGTAATGTATGATCTCCTTTTAAGAAGAAGCAACAGAATGTAATTATTCTGACGGCAAATAATATAAACACCTCCAGTTGCAGTGAGAATAAAGTGGTCTTGGAAATGGTCTTCTTCATAGTTGGCCAAAACCGAACAGATTTATTTGTCCAACCAAAACACTTGGGTGAGCAAAAGCTCCCATACTTTCTAATATCTGCTCTTCTGTTATGTCATTTTCTCTTCCTGAAATGTTATCTTCTCCCATCTTAGACAACACAAACAAAGTAAACAACCAAACAAAACTTCATTCTGCAGGGATTAGGTCAAATGTTTGTTTTTCCCCTGAAGCTTTACTTGCTTATGTACAGTTGGTATCTTCTTAAATTCCAATGTGTAGGGACTTTGAGTTATAGTTCTCTTTTCCCCCATATTTCCTCTAGAACTAGGTCAGAAACTTCTTAAGGATGTTGTCTAGTCCCTACATACCTTTTTCCCCCAGAGTATTTAACATAGTGTTTTTCCGTACTTGGTATACAATAATGTAATAATTGACTGTCTGAAAATAATTGATGATGAATGTGTCTAAGACCCTGTCCATGAAGATTCATTCTAAGTTCTTCAGTCTTTTTGTTCTGAATGTTGGACATTTTGATTAATAAATATCTACTGATCTTGAATATCTTAATAAAGAGGCTTTTGGGAAACTTACAGGGAAATGGTGAGCTAATTGGGCTTGATAAAAGGGGCCAACAGACATTCATAAGCGCACCAAAAATCAATGCTTTGAAATGGTAACTAAATTAGTGCAATTCTCATATTAACATTTGAATAAATTTTACAACTCCTCTTGGATTCATTGGTTTTTCATAGAACAACATAAGGAGACTATGTTGAGCACTAAAATTAAGGGACTTAATACCTAATTTTCCCAGCAAAAGTATCTTCATCAAAGAGGTAATGTATGGAGCTGAACTAAGCTGGAGTTTGGCTGGAGTTTAGCTGAAAGTTGAAGCATTCTGCATCAGTAGAATTTATTTGTATCAAAGTACACTCGTGCACTTGAGTTTTAAGGTTGAGGCTCTAATCTACAGATACAAATCTGTACATGCTCATCTAGTATTAAGCAAACACTATGGGGATTTATACAAAATTAGTGACATTTTTAAAACAAACAATATTATATTATTTTTATCATTAAATTTAAAAATTTTCCACATATACATTTTTAATAAATCTATCTACTATGTCGTACTTTGTCGCATAGGTGACCTTTTGTAAATCAATAAACTATTTAGATGAAGGTTTTGGTTATGAAATTTGAAATCTATTTGAGTGCATCTTTGGCACATACCAAAGTATTTTATAGCTCTATCATACACACTCTGCATATGACATGTGTAATCTCCAGTAAGCAAGGATTTTTTTGGCTTTCTGTTATGGTTACCACTATATCCTCAAGACTTGAGGAAGTGTGCCTATCACATGGCAAGTATTTAAAAAATATTTATTTCATTAAACAACAATCACATAATACATACTATATTAAACACATAATTGTTTTAAACTAATTACAATTAACAAGTACTTATAAAGTATATATGTATGTAATATTCCTATAGTCCTGCCAGGACCTATGAATGCTTTGGATGATACTGAAGCCCTTATTCTACTTGCCTCCACTAATCTATTCTCCAATATTTTCCACCCTGTTCTTGGCCCCTTGGGGTAGAAGTACATGGACTACGTTAACAGGACTCCTGTCAATAAGAGCACCAACCAGAGTGAGACCAAGGTATTTATTCCCTCACAAGATCTCTTGCAAGGTTTACTGTCTCTCTCAAACAACAATCACCGCTCCTCTCAAGACAGCTGACTACAAAATATTGTCTTTCCTTCTGAGCTCTGGTATCTACTCTTTCCCTTTTATGTCTTCTTGCCTAGGGATGGTATTAACTTGTTAACAGTATCCCCAGGTTGCTTATGCTTCATCCTCACACACACCTATCTTTGTAAATTACACTTTTTGTAAACTCACTCAACTTATCCTACTTTGTGTGTGCCATCTGTTTCTGGTTAAGACTGAGTGTATAGCTTAAAATCTACTTGAGAAAACAAGCTTATTAGCATATAGTAATCAACAGTATATAATGTAAAAACTATATGAGTGTATCAGAATATTGATATATACTAGTAATATTACATTTCCTTTGAGAAGGGGACATTTGATAAGGACTAACGTGACCAGGAAAGGCTTTTTTGAAAGAGGATGGATTTGAACTATGTTTGAAGAAAGGGTAAAATTTGGATAGGGAAACCATCCAAGCTCCAGGCAAAAAGACCAACAGGAGCAAAGGTATAGGAGGGATTTAAGTATACAATTATTTTACATGGGGCAATGAAAAAAAATCACTGGGCTAAAATCACTAGGTGTTGGCAGGGCTGGTTTCCTCCTCACAGCTCTGAAGGAGAGTCCTTTTCTCTGCCTTTTCCAGCTTCTAGAGGCCACCGGCATTTTTTGACTCATAGTTCCATTCCTTCATCTCCAAAGCCATCACAGTAAGGCAGATTCCTTCTCATGCTACCATTTTCTGGTTCTCTTTCTTCTGCCACCCTCTTCCAAATTTAAGGATCCCTGTGATGACACTGGGCTCCACTGGATAACCCAGAATGATCTCCCTATCTCAAGATCACCTAAGTAGCAACCTTGATTCCATCTACAATTTTAATTCTTCTTGGCTATGTGTATTAATTTTCTATGGCTGCCATAACAAATTACCATAAACTGTGTAGCTTAAACCACAGAAATATGACTTCTTATAGTTTAGGAGGCCAAAGGCCTGAAATCAAGGTGTTTGCAGGGTTAAGTCCTTCTGAAGGCTCTGGGAGAGAAATCATTCCAGGTTTCCCTCCTAGCTTCTGGTGGTTGTTGGCAATCCTTGGTGTTCTTTGGCTTGAGATGTATCACCCCAATCTCTGTCTCCATCTTGATATCACCTTCTTCTCTGCGTGACTTCTGTCTCTTATAAGGACACTTTCATTGGACTTAGGGCCCACCCTAAGCCAATATTATCTCATCTCAATCCTTAAGTACCTAAGCAAGGATTTTATTTCCATATAAGGTCACATTTTGAGGTTCCTGGTAGACATGAATTTTTTTAGGGGATACTATGCAACCCACTCTATCACATAACATAATATATTCAACCTAATATATTTCTGAGGATTAAAATGAGAATATCTTTGGGGGTCCATTACTCCATCTACCACACTCGTCATCTCTCCTTTTGGAGACCATGGATGTGAGCTAAGAGGCAGATTCTGGTGCAACAGTGATGTATGGCATGACAGTCTAGATTACCTGGCCATGAAACATGTGTGCTCTGCCCTGCTTCTTTCTGATTCAAAATGAACCACTTTCATCTTATGATGGATTGCTAATGGGTCCACCTGATTTTATGGCTTGATGGGTCTGATGGAACTCAGCTCAAGATGAGCTGCATGGTTGTTTGATGGCCCCTAATCAGGCACTCCGTCTCTACCGAGGCCCAGAATCACTCCAGAGACTATTTTTCAATTGGTATTTACTTTTCTGCTTTGTCCCGAACCCCAGGAGTATGTGTTGTAATTCTTTTACTGGGGCTTGCCATAAACTCTACACAGCATCTTTTCTCATCACAGGTAACTCCTATATTGGAGAGTCTGCTGGGTCATATGTCCACAGTGGCAGAAGTTCATATGTTGTACAATAGTCTCCAATGTATTTGTCACTTCTTATTCATTTGATCTGATTAATTGATGTCATTAATATGGTGGATCAAATATCATGTGGAATGTCCAATTGTTTCAGGGCCCTTTGGACTATATTATGACAGAGATTGAGGGAATTAACATAGCACTTGTGCAAGATAATAAATATATACTTTATCCATCCAGAGAAATGTGAACTATTTTTGGTTCCCCTTCCCCATGGACTTGAAAAAGCATGCATTTGCCAGATCACTGGCTGTATTCCTGAGATTATTTTAATCTACTCCAGCTAAGCTGTTACATATAGCACCTCAGGTATAAATAAGCTTTTAACTGGTCAAGTTTGAGGTAATCTATTGTATCACCCTGGATCAGTCGGCTCCTGTAGGAGTAAGACAGGTACATTAAATGGGTATGTGATGGGGATATTAAGCTTGCATACTTTAGATATTTAAAGATGACACTAATCTCTATCATTCTCTCTGGGATGGAAAATGTTTTTATTCATTATTTTGGCAGAGGAGGGAGTTGGCAGTTTTAGCAGCTTCCATTTTGAATTCCCCACTGATGATAGGTCTTAGCTCATAGGCCAAGGAACCAATGTTATGGTTTTGCCGACTAACATGTGAAGTGCTTTACAATTATACACCAAGAAACACAGAAATGATCACCAGTTCAGTCTATGGACCCAGATGAACCACTGTGAATGGAGTCTGGGTCAGGACACAATTTATTACCTGCTCCCACATAAACCTCTACATAATCAGCAGGCCATGGTGATGCTTCAGGTCCCTGGGTAAAAATGTCAACTTCTACGTGTGTCCCTAAGTCCTCAAAATGTTTGGGCATGCCTCTTTTTTTGCCTGAGTAAATTTATATGTCACTTTGAAAAAGGACTCAGAGAATTATTACTGTATACACTTGCCATGGTATTATTGTGTCCTATCTCATGAGGACACAGATGTTTCGCCAGTCAATGATTTGGGGTCTGAGGTGCAGAAACTGGGCAAGAAATTGTAACTTCTTATTGGTAGGTGATGGAGTTTTTCTCAGTCTTGTGGACATTCATCCTTCTATATATTAAGCAATACTCTTGTTAACTGCCTATCGGTTAATCATCTACAGAGCTCCCTGCATGTCAAGCTTCTCAACTGTGACACTAATCCCTGTTGGATGCTCTAAAAGACACATACAAGAATGTTCATAGGAGTCTTACTTATCTTATCCTCAAAGTGAATACAATCTAATGTATATTAAAGGTAAAATGGATAAATAAACTGTGGCATACTAACGCAATGGGGTAACACATAGCATTAATATTAACTGAACTACAACATAGGAAATCATATGAATGAATCTCACAAACGTAATGCAGATGGAAAGAGGATGCACCCAAAAGAAACACATATTTTATAGTTTTACTTATATAAAATTTACATACATTTATATAAATTATAAATGCATATATGAATTTTATAAGTCAGACAGACCTAATTCTAGTGTTAATGGATACATACTTAATTAGTAAATCTATAAAGAAAAGTAAAGAAAGATTTGCCATAAAATTCAGAACAGTGGTTACCTTTTGCAGGTGGGAAGGGTAAGGATTGAGAAGTGACAGGAGGGGGCTCTGAATGCTGACAATGTTCTATTTTCTTGACCTGTGAAGGTGTTAACATGGATGTTTCTCTGTTATAAATAACCTCTTTTAATGCACTTTCTATGACTATTCCCCCCAAAAAGGTAAAAATGTATTTACAACCGAGTCAAAGGAATACCACCTTAGACCTCTTCAAATGAAAATGTTTGTGTTCAATTTCCAAATTCCATTTTCTATTATCAAAGCTGAACCATTCCAAAACCTGTTTGACATCAGCAACTGAGTATGCACAATGCTTTCTTTTAAACCCTAGATCATAATATCCACTTAGGGCAAGAGATATGCTTTCTGTGTATTTTAAAACCAACCTCCAGGCATAAGAATTGGATTTTTACTTGTTACAAGCTGTAATTTTTTAGCAGGTTCAATTTTGAAGGAGATGGAGCAGTGGTTTGATACATGATTTTCTCATAGAAAATGGATATTAAGAAATATCAAGTGGTTTTAAAAAGCAGAATATCATCCCTTCATTTTGTACGGTTTTATTTCATCTTGTAACTTGATAAAAGGCAGTTTCCAGTGTGCAAAGAAAAAAGTAATTTCTTTTTTTTCTTTGTTTCCCTATTTGCCCTTCAGTTTAGGGTGAAAAAAACATAGAAAGCTCAATTCTAGAGGTAAGAAAAGCAGTAGTCTGGGAGTCAAGGCAATCTGGGCTAAAAAAATGCCAAAGAAATCCATTCTGACGCCAAGCCATTTGATGATCTCCTCTTTTCAACTGTTACTGATGGTTCATATCCAGTTTTTTTTAATTAAGTAACAAATCCCTCTTTTATTTTAGAATGACCAATGATTGACAGAGAGAGAAGACTATCAGAAGAGAAGAATATGATGAAAAAATAAAGAAATCTTGTGATGAATTTAACATCCAGACAACCCAGAGAGCTACATTTGCTCACTCCCTCCACTGGGAGCCAGGCTCCCAGTTTCTGACAACTAGCAAATCGTAGGGAAAGTGCCTGTCCTGACTACTGGTTAAAGCAGTGGTTCTCAAACCTTGCTGTGAAATGTAATCAACTACAATGTTTAGGCTGCCCTTCACAATAATTAAATCAGAGTCTCTAGAAATGATACCCAAGCATCTATAGGTTTTAAAATACCATTGGTGATGCCAGATTTCAGATCTAGTGGTTGAAAGAAAGTAACTGTATTTGGATTTAAAAGGCTAAATTTTATAACATTTTGGTGCCAGAGGAAATCATTTTTTAAATATTAATTTGTGTGTTTAATATTGTATTTAATACAACACACACAAAAAATAATCAAACATATATTTCACTTAGCCAGGTATCCTAGCCTCTCAAAGAAGAGAGTTTAAAGATTATTAGAATAATTTCCTTACATAATAGGGGTGCTAACTGAAGACACCCTCAGATCTAATAATAATAATAATCACAAAGATTATAACTGTCCTCATGATTACAGCAACGTATCCATCATACAGGCAGTGTGTATGGTGATTTACATGCATTATCTGATTCAAAACACAATCTCACAAGATGTATATTACTGTTACCATATTACAAAAAAACGCCTTGACAATTTTTGAACTTTAAAAAGAGCTAAGTATGAGTGAATACTGAAACAGCGCAAATTATTCTCAAATAAACTTTGGGACAGCATCTCGGAATTAAAATGGGCCATGTATTAACTAGAAATGTAGCAGAAAACCTGAGATAAGACTGGAGTCGACAAGATAAAATTTTATTTTTCTCTCCTGAATTGAAGTTCTACTGAAGGCAGTCTGAAATTATGTGACAGCTCCTCTGTTTCAGGGACCGAGACTTCCACAGGAAGGTCCCCAACTCACGATGGTTCCACTTAGGAGTTTTCAACTTTATGTTGGTGTGCAAGCAATATGCATTCAGTAGAAACTATACTTTAAATTGTGAATTTTGATCTTTTCTCGAGCTGGCGATATGCAGCACATCACTCTCTCCTGATGCTGGGCAGCGGCAGTGAGCCGAAGCTCCCAGTCAGGAGGATAACTACCAATTCACTTACAGCTATTCTGTTTTTTACTTTCAGTACAGTATTCAATAACATGAGATGCTCAACACTTTAGTATAAAATAGGCTTTGTGTTAGATTATTTTGTCCAACTGTAGACTAACGTAAGTATCCTGAGTACATTTAAGTTAGGCCAGGCTAAGCTATGATGTTCGTTAAGTTAGGGGTATTAAATGCATTTTTCACTTACATTTTCAACTTAGGATGGGTTTAGTGGGATGTGATTCCATAGTAAGTTGAGGAAGATCTGTGGTTTGTTTCTTCCTCTATTTTTAGTGAATTGCCTCAGGTTGGCTGCCAGACCTCCAACCATTATGGTCAAACTTCAGGCAGCAGGAAGCAAAAAAAGTACTGAATAAGAGTAAGGCCTTTCTTTAATGGCACTTTTTGAAAATTTTACATAGCACTCCCACTCATATCTTATTGGCCAACATCTATTCACATATTCTCACTGGCCACACTCAGAATTTTTTTTAATCTGTATAGCAATGTGCCCAAATAAATATCAGTAGTTAATATTAATATATAAATAACATCAGTATTCTTATTAAGGTGGCATAGCCAAAGGGATACTGGGAAGCAATTAACACTCTTTGTCACAGACTAAGAAAAGAGAATTCTTATAGCAAGACATACAGAAGGTGACAAGACAGAAGTGTGCTGGCATCATCGAGCCATGTGAATTATTTTCAGAGACACTTTAAGTTGAAACATTTGTTATAGTGTGCTACTATGTTTATTTTTATGAGACTGGATAAGAAAAATAGCCTAGGAAAGTGGTTCCCAGTGAGGGAGATTTCCTCATTCCTCCTCCTTCTGCCACCCTCCCCAGATCCCTATAATATTTGATAACGTCTAGAGTCATTTTTGGTTGTCACAACTACAGGGGTTGCTCCTGGTATCTAGTGAGTAGAGGCCTGAGAGGCCAATATGTATCTTTCAAAGCACAGGACTACCAGCCAAATAAAGAATTATCCAGCACAAAATATCAATATCTAGGTGAAGACCTAGATATTTCTTTTTTTTTCTTTTCCTTTTTTTGTCAAGAAGAAGGCAATATCCAAAATGCCATCAATTACACCAAGAACAGCAGTAGCAGCAGCAACAAAACAATATTGTTGAGAGCTGTATTAAAGAAAATATACAATTTGAAATAAAGTAAGGTGTCACAAACTCAAAGCCTTACAGGGACCAAAGAGGTAATATGAATAAGAGAAACAGGCTGAGTGTAAGATGATAAATGGCAATTGACACTTAGCTTTGGTGACCCATAAACTATAGGGGGGTGACAGGGACTACCCTTAACTCCTTCAACTGAAGATCACAAGCCCCATCTAAAGGGGGCAACCTTTGTTCATTCCTAGCCCACTGCTGCTGTATTAGTATGCTAGGGCTGCATAAGGAAGTACCACAAGCTGGGTGGCTTAAAACAATAGAAATTTGTTGTCTCACCATTCTGGAGGTTACAAGTCTGAATAAAGGTATTGGAAAGGCCATGTTTTCTCTGAAGGCTCTATGGGAAGAAGATCTTTGTTGTCCCCTCCTAGCCAGCAATCTTTGGCATTCCTTGGTTGTAGATGCATCAGTCCAACTCTGCCACAGTGATGTTCCCCCTGTGTCTGTGTATGTTCATATGGTATTCTCCTCTTTGTGTTTCTGTGTCTGTGTCCAAATTTGTCTTTTTTAAAAAGGACACCAGTCATTGGATTAAGGCCCACCTTGATCCAGTATTACCTCATCTTAATTTGCTTACATCTGCGAAGTCTGTTTCCAAGTAAGATACATTCATAAGTACCAGGAATTAGGACTTCAATCCATCTTTTGGGGAGATGCAATTCAAACTGCAACAGTTACCATGCAAGAACTTGGGCTCTAGGTTTGTCGGAAATTATTTTTCAAGAGAAGTTCGAAATTTAGCTTTTACGTTAAATCCTCAAATTGTCATAATTTGGCTTTTGAAAAATATGTCTGTGGGCTGGATACAGTTTTTGGCTTTGTTAACTTGCCACCTCTGTGTTGGTGGGTAAAGAGAGTATGGAGTATAACTTGCTTTTCTCCAGGAGCTGGTACCACAGAAAACTAAGAAAGGTAAAGGTGGGAATAACCACTGTAGAGATGGAAATATGGAATTCCCAGGATATCTCAGAGGAAGAATTCTATGACTGACTAAAAGAAAAAAGGAGTCAAAAATAGCTGTCATGAGCAACAAAAGAATATCAACATATAAGTTAAACATAAAGATGTTCTAGGCAAAAGTTCAGTAAGTTTTACAAACAGTGTATAAACTTGCATCCAAGGACTCCTTTACATGGATAAATGACTTTATACATCATTGAAAGTAATGAGCTCATTCATAGATTAGACTTTTGGAAATAACACCTGCTGGATATTTAGCAGACATCTTAGCTTTGTTGATATGTATGCTAAAGGTATATACAATTTCACTTTCAGTCTGACATATTTTTGGAAAACATACACCAAATCTTTTCTATTTCTGAAATATTTGAGATTTCAAAGCTTCCACATTCAGAACTGGCAGACAAAGTTAATACTTAACATTTTCAAAATCCATATGTCCACCCTTGAAGCCAAGTATGGAATTAACTCCCCTGAATCACCTGGACGAGGAATAGAAGAGGATGATTTCTAAGGAAACTATTACCAGAAAGATGGCTGAATGGATGAATGAATGCTCGGCTGGCATAATAACACATCTCTCCCTCCCTTCCTCCCTCTCTTTTTCTCTTCCTTCCTTCCTGCCTGCCTGTCTTTCTGCCTTCCTTCCTTTCTCCTTCTTCCCTTCCTTTCCTCCTCTCTTATGTCCTTGCATTCTTATAACTATCAAGTGACTAGTATCTGGCTCTAAATACTAGGAATACATCAATTTAAAAAACAGTAAAACAAACACAAAAAACAGTCCATTACTAGAAGGAGACGAGTCTACTAGCAGGAGACAGCCCATTACAAAACAGGATAAGTAACTACAGAGGCATGTACCAGTTGCAAAGGAAGCAATGAAGAAGGATATTGGGCTGTTTGCATATGGTGTCTGGGTTGATTTCCCAGGGAGATATGATTTGCAATATGTCATGAAATATGGGTAGGAGTTAGCCAGGTGAAAAAGTGGAATAAGGACTTTACTAAAAGAATGAATAGAATGTTTAAGCTATGATGAGGAGAATGAAGCAGTCAGGTCACTTGCAAACAATTTGATATGGTTTCCTGTTTATACATGAGTGTCCAGTGAAGCTGGGAAGCAGTTACCAGAACATATGCAGGACATGATAAGAAGTTTGGGTTTGAAACTAATAACCTGGGCAGGATTTTAATAAGGCAAGGGATAAGAAATGAGTGTTGTTACAAGACTATAGGAGAGGCAGCAAGAAGAAAGAAGGACTGAAAATTCAGCAAACCAGTGGAAGGATACTAACTGGGAGAGTTTTGAAGTCATATTGATAAAAAAGATAAGGTGCTACACTGAGGTCACAACAGTACGGATGAAAAAAGAGAATGGATTTGATGCAGTAAGAGGAGATCACAGAGGCTGAAGAATATTAATGAGGCAGCAAATATGGCTAGAATTTAAATAAGAAAGGAGTATAAAATGTTAGTGGTTCAGAGAGTTAGAGTAATGACAAATATGTGCATCGAAGGAGAGATGTTTCCATTTAACGGAATGCTGCGGATAAATGAGAAAAGCTGCAGTGAACTGAGAGGCACGGATGGGAAGTGAGCGAGTGATTTTCAAAGCCACAGTAATAAACGTAAGAAGAGACATAACACAATAGCAGAACGGGGGGCTTGAGGTGACCTAAGGACTTTTTTTTTTTTTTTAAGAGAAGGAATTATAGCATGTAAATGTACCTAGGGAAAAGAGGCGATATACTGAGAGGTTAAAAAACAATAAGCCCGATGAATAGGAACAAGGAAGAAAGGAGTCTTGATTTTAAGCTCTTTCACGGTTTACACGCTCCGCCCCCTTCCCCCCATCCCCCACCCCCACCCCGCACTCCTCTCATTGCACTTGAAACCACAGCCTTGTAGCTAAAAAAGAAATTCTCTGGATATTTTCAGGGACGTGCTATTAAGAAAAGCAATTTCTTCCCAGTTTTATTCTTCATCCACTGCATCAACTTTTGCCTCAGAAGGGAAACACTTGTCACAGGACTCCCAACTTGCAATTAGTTTCCTTTCTTTTCTTTCTTCCTGTTTTAAGAAAAACTCTTCTGTACTCCAGAATGAGGAGAAATGGCTCACTGAAACTACGGCCCCCTGTTCCTAAGGTAACTGATAAGACATTAACATAATATGTGGAGGTGGCATTATGGGCATAAGGTTATATTTTGGTAGTGGAGTCATCCAGGTATAACTTAGTAGTAGAGCCGGTCACAAATATCCTTTCTCCTCTAACAGTCACCATGGCAAAGGCAAATGTAAGTAACACCGGGAGACGGATCTACATATTTTGTGTGATTCGATTTTTCTTTAATTTCTTTATGGGAAATGTAATTTGATAGCAACTGGTGCTATGAAGGTGCAGATGGTGAACGTCAGGCAGATCTTATTACCTGCAACGACAGAGTCCAGCTTGCCTTCGACAGCTGTAATTGGCCTCCTCCACTTCTTTGGAGTTGGGGTAAAAACATTACCTCTGAGTCTCTGGGGTTTTTAGCAAGAAGAATGGAATGGTCTATTTTTCATTTATTACTTGTGACAGGAAACTAAAAGAGGAAGAGCTGGCCTGAATTCAGGAGAGACAGTAATTCTGGATGAAAGCCTTACCTCGCAGGAGAACAAACAGCCATAAAGGTGTGCATAATTCAGAGATCATTTTGTAGTTATGTCAAACGTTTGGCAGGAGTCAAATGGCAAAATTCTTTTAATTGGTCAGTTAAATATCCACACCAGCTGCAATTATTTCAAATGGTTCCGTGAATATAGAGCAACTCCCTGAACACATGGCACCCCCAAAGCCAGCTTGCCCCCAAAGCCTTCTTTCCTGGCATGGGGACTTAATTAAAATTGAATGTGCGGCCGGTTCATTGCCTATTAAGGCTTGTGGGCAGTCCTTGCTATCTGATCTGAAAGTTCCTTCTGACAGCTTTCCACTGATGATGCTAGATGCTCAAATAAGATGTGCACAAGTAAGAATGTCTCAGATTTTTTTCCCTTCACTCACACATTGCTAAATAAAACCCTGAAACAGTCATTTTTATGCAAATATAAAAGGTTAAGTTTCATTTTCAGGTTCCTCCCCCCCACCTGGATTCTACGGAAGAATACATGAAAAGTACTGGTTCATGAAGGAGATATTATTCTTTTTCAGTTTTTGTCTGGTTGGAGAGAATCCCTCACTGACAGTCCTTGACAGAACTCAAAATTCAGCACTTAAATCCCAAGAGTTAGTGCACATTTCTGTGGGGAAACATTTGTGTTCTTACATCAGAGAATTTACTACAGCTTTTTCTCTTTCAAAGTTAAAAGCTTTAATTGCCCAAAGTCTTTCCTGTAATTGTATGTATAAGCTTTAAAGTATAAAACCTCAGCCACCAAATGACGACTTTGATCATTTTAATTTTCTGGAATCAGTTTAATGTTTAATTCCTTTAATATCTGCTTAATATTTAATGAAGGACTCAGTAGGGTACATGGCACTTTTATAAGCCTCCCACCCCAGTGAATATACAAATATGGATCAAATCATGAGAATAAATAGATCTCAGCAGAAGACACAAAACAGATTCGTTATTTATTTAAACAAGGCCTCTCCCATGCCCTCACCTACCCATCTAGCACCATTAGTAGAAATCTGGAGTGGAAGGTTTAAGCCTGTGAAAAGAAAAAGAAACCTAAAACTATGAATCCTTCAATAACTCAGGCATCTTGAGGTGTTATTCCAATTTAATTTGGTTTACTTAGATTAAATAAAGTTATTCAATATCTATCATATATTAGGTAGGAACTGTGCTACGGTGCTGTAGATCTAAATGCTAGCAAGTATATCCAACTGAGATGGGTACCAAATACACCTCTCTGGAGGGGCAGTTTAACTCATTAAAACCCAACTATATATTACTTACTAGTCAGCCAACAACCTAACAAAGCTTTAGATTTACAAAGTCCAAGTAGAGAATGCTGCACAAGTACCAGCTTAAAATGCCTTTCTATGGCGCTGAAAAAATTCCTACCTGAAGAGCTGCTAAAGACAGATAGGAAAAATATACCTAAACGGCATACGGACACCAGTAGTCACAGCTACTCTCTAGGCATAAAAGCTAGGAAGATCCTAGGAATGAATGCCCCAAGGGTATGGGTCATGTCCTGTTTATCCATATTTCCAAATTCTAATACATAATATGCATTTCAAACATGATTGCTGAATAAATGAATGAGTGAAAAAATAATTGCATGAACGTGTAGATTTGGTAATAGTAGATTGTAACCTGCTGAAATCAATTAATCATTTTTTTCTCCTTTCCAATCCCTATACTTGAGCAAGTTATTTAACCTCTTTCAAGCATCAGTTTGTTCATGTAAGTGGGAATAAAAACCATACCAACCCCACAGCATTTTTGTGAGGATTAATAAGAGAATATTAATCAGTTATGTGACACAGTACCTGACGCACATAGACTGAATTAGTGTTAATTATTGTGGATGTTGGTAATTGTTAGCCAGGACTACACCATATTGTCAACTGGAGAACTTCTTTAAAATGACCAGGTTCCACCTCCAGAGATTCAATTTAATTATTTTTGAGTGAGGCACAAGCACGTCTCTTTTTTAAAAGCTTTACAGTTTATCCAGACTATATGTGAAGCCAGCGTAGAAAACTGCAGTTGGAGGAGAAACATACACCTACCCACAACCCCTCAGCACACACACATATTTTCTTCTTAAAAAATAAGCCATTCATTAAAGCCAGACATACATTTTATTAGTTAATTTTCACTTGTACATCCATCATTCTCCACATATTTCTGGGTTGAGTTACAATTTGGTGCCCTTTTCTCTCACAGATTCGTTCACTTCTTGTTCGAGTTTTTTGTTCACTATAACTAGACAATAGAGATCTCCATTCAATCTTCTGGTGGTTTATTTTTCTCTAAAGATCAATTTTGAGTAAGAACTGAGTACTCCTGTCTCTGTATTACGGAATTAGAGAAGAATCATGGTTCAACAATTCAACATTTGATGACTCAGGTTCCTAAAGACTGAATCTTTTAACTTTTTTCATTCTTCTATCAGCCTAGAGATATATGATAGTCTCTTTTTAGTAAGGCAGTTTCCTTGTCTAACTTGTAGACCATCTATTAAAATGGTTGAGTTTCTATGATACCACGATCTGAGTATGCAGTTTTATTTTATTATACTTCTCATGCCTGAGACTATGGCAGACTTTTCAACCACAGTTGTTTATAAATCACTGTCTTTTGAAAATTAAACTTGAATTCACAAGTGGAACTTACTTTGTAAAGAAAATGCTCAATGTTTGTTTTATTAAAAAATCAATTATCTTCAAATTTATTTTTTGTAATTTCTATATTATATAATATAGTCAATTAAAGACAGTCAATTAAAGACAGTTACACCTGTTTATGAGTTATAAATAAATATACTGAATAAAATATGCACCACTTCAGTATTTGCATAGAAGTATGAAGTTTGTTTTCATTACATTAACCATTTCCTGGACTTTCAAAATTGATTTTATCCATTTTATCAGATTCTCTCACATCTATTACATAAATGCTCCCTTTTTACTCTGAATTTCTTCTTCTAAAACATTAGCTCCTAGCATAGATTTTTTTTCCCACAGGTCCCTTTTCTATATTTTTTGCATGTCCCTGCTATTTTGAGAATGTTTTAGCCTCTGCAGGCTACTGTAAAGTGGTTACTAGGTGACACTTTCTGTTTTTCTCCCCAGGCCATTTATTGCCCTCTCTAACTTTCTTTTCTTAGATACTGAGTTGGTTAGACTCTCTTGGCACCTGGCAATGTCTTCTCAGTTCTGAGTCCTGGCCAAAACCCACTCACTTTTCTTGCCTACAAGCAATATGTGTTACATAGCTTGATTTTGCTTATGTGATCAGGCATGAATACTGTTTCATGAAAACACATACACATGCATGCATACACACACACACACACACACACACGCACACACGCAACATATACAGGAAAGATCATATATTTATAAGACTGAGCTTTTATTTGTTGTTTTCTGCAATTCCTTCTCTCCTATAATAGCTGGATATATTCAGTTTGGTATTGTTCTGAGTTTTGTTTGCTTTTATTTTATTAAAACTCTCATGCAGAGTGCTAGGAATAAGATAGGCCCTCATGTACTGGTTGGATGGAATGAAACTAACTGTAACTATATGTAGCTTTAAATTAGGGAATTAGATTTACAAACATTAGTAACACATATTCTTCCCAATCAGTGTTAATATTGCAGCAATAAAGTCATTGCTAGGCACCAAATAGGAAATGCGGTAGCTTTGAAATTCAGAAGTAATATCTGGCAGTACATGTTAGGTAATCCACTGTCAATTCAGTTTATCTTAGAGGACCTACCTTCTGTACAAGTCTGATGATCTGCAAGAATCTTGTGAGCTTCATGTTTTTTTCTTAATAATAGTTGTTTGTAATAACTACTATCTGACAGCATTGTGCTAGGAGCTTTGCATAAATTAACACTAATCCTCTTATGAAACAAGAGGAATGTGTTTTATTTCTAATTTTTCATCTGAGGCCATGCTATACACCTAGCAAAACTCAATGCAATGTTCTTTCCCTCTTTCACACTTCCTCTGGGTGTCTACAGGAGCATGCCAAATTCCCTGAGCCATGTTAGATTTCAGTGGACATTCAAAAAGCAAGGAAGAATTGTCCCATCATTTGTTGTGATGTATTGAAATAAGTTCTGGAGTTGGAACTAGAATTCCTAGGTTCAATAATTTCCCAATTGGCCAATTATGTTTCTATTTTCTTATTTATGAAATAGGGTTAATTAGTCCTATTTCCTCCCTTCTTTCCCTCCCATGAGGTTTTTGAGAACCAGATGCAGTAGAACATATACAGAAAATTGGTAAAAGTAGGAAAGTTGCTGTGAGAGTACAGTTTTAATGTTCTTACTGTAACAACCATAACAAAATGGTAATTATGTAACGTGAAGAATGTGTTAACTAGTCTTATTGTGGGAAACATTTTGCAATGATTTGTAGCAAATCATTACTTTGTACACCTTAAACTTACACAATGTTATATGTCAATTATATCTCAATAAAGCTATAAAAATATAAAGCACTAATTTGATGTTGAATGTACACACACGTAGACTCAATTAACTCCAATATAGAAATACGTTATTGTACATATGATAACTTAAATAGGATATCTATGTTACATAGACACATAAAAAATAATTACGACAAATGTTGAAGCCTGAACCGAAAAATTCCTCAAACAGAAAGAGCAGGCCATAGAAGTCAATCCTCATAATCTGTAAGATTCATTCATTAAAAGCATAATGAATTAGAAAAATTTGAACAGCAAAAGTCAAAATGACATTCAGCATGATTATTTTCTTAAATACATATTATTTCAAAGGATATAATGAAATTCCTAGACACTGAGAAATACCATCAACACTTGGCTCCATCATGATGTAAAGAATAAAATTAGAGTAGCTAGCAATGAAGACTAGACACTAAAGCTAAAAGCAGTGATTTAAGTCATGAGGATTTCAGTTTGAAAATGACTTAAGCCACAAAGGGAAGTCAGGAACTATATTTACTTGATTTCAAAAATTTATTTATTACTGTATATTTTCAAATATTAGGATACTTGATTTCCTTTATTTACAAAGAGTGAAGCCACGCAAAATTTAAAACTTTCAACAAAGTTAATCCTTGAAATTTAAACATTACTTAAAGAAAGCATTCCGAAGTTGTATGTTAGTAATTAAAGTAGATTTTTAACATCTTAGCATTTTCAATTTTTTTTTCAATAAAGATAATCATAAACAATTTCATTCCTTGGACTTCTTAGGGCTATGTGTACAGTTCATTAAAAGAACCAAGTATTGGATATGGAAAATGCTTCTACTAGGAGTCTTTGAAAAAAGTTGGAGAACATGTGATTTTTATGCTATGGAAAATGACTTTCCATCTGGTCAGTCATCCATCTTTCTTTTGCTGTCTTTTCTATACTCTTGCCACCAGGTGGCAGTGAGAAAACACATAAGGCTACCATGCAATTTCTCACATTTTAGTATGAAACGGTGGGGAAAAAAAAATAGGATGGAGGATAACACTGAATTACTTAATCACCAAGGACGAGGTTGTTCATATAAGGGTACTCAGAAGATACAGGTAATGCCAATTAATAGGTTATCCATACAATGACACATGCAGAAACATACAGAATAATTTACTTCTATTTAGACAGTAGAACCATTGTCAATGAATATAAATGCAATGATTACAGATACAGTATACAAGAGAATAAACTAATCTTGAAATTACAAGGAAACAGAAATAGCCAGAAATCCATGGCTATCAAAACTATTGCAACAGTACTCATAGCTAAAAAGAGCCTCAAAGATCAAATATCCAGACTTGTAAAGGTCCCCAGATACTCAGAAGAAGAGATGCAGATGCCCATTCCATTCATTGTCTAAACATGGACACTTCTGAGAATGAAAGGGACACTATTAATTACATATTACAACTATAACCAAGACTACTCTGAGCAAATGAGAACAATGCCAACCTACAGACACAGTATTAACCCAAGGTTTATTAATTGCTTCTTGACACTTATATATATGTAGAAAGAAATAAGAATACTATGTGAAAGATTTCAATTTCAAAATCCTTCCAACCATGGAACATTCATATAAGAATTTGCTTCTGGTGAAATATGTTCCCTCTCTCCTTTACCTGTGTAACTCTCCCTGCTCCCTGCCCTGCTCTTTTTTTTTTTTTTCCATATCTCAGCCTGATTACTACTTTCTTTTTAAAAGAAAGACTTCCCTACCTTCTTAGATTAGGTCAAATCTTGTTATAAGCTCTCCTCAAAGCACCATTGAATAACTCCTTAAATCCAGTTATTATTTTAATGAGCTTTTGATTAATATCTATCTCTATCATTACATTTCAAACTCCATGTGACAGAAAGTATTTCTAGTTTTGATCAGCATTTATTCCCCAGCATATCTAGTTTGGCTTCAGCATCGGCATGTATACACACACAGACACACACAAACACAGGCACACACACTCGTATGTATCTATTTAATAAATGAACATTCCAACCTGCAAATACAAGTAAGTGTTTTTTTGTTTGTTTGTTTGCAATAAATGTATCTGACTAAAGTAACTGGTTTTCCCAGTTACAGGATTGCAGTGAAAAACTGCAATTTCCTCTTCATTTCTATTTGCTGGAATTTTACAGAATTTCTTTGTAAAGGTAAAAATATCATTTTAACAGAAAACCAAATCTGTCTTTAAAGGTAAACTATTCTGTATAATTTCTACAGGAAAGCATTTGGCTTCAGTTATGACCTTGTATGCAGAGAAATTCACACCCTGCACAGCAGCAGTTTCATTTCTATGTGGTCTTAACTTCAAGGTAGATTCTTAACCCAGAGTCCAAGGGTGGATTTCAGAGCTTTGCTGCTCACTCTGAAATTATAAGAGAGTTCCACGTATGTTTATGTGTACATGTGTAGATGTGTGCATATTTTTTTACTAAAGTGTAATTTTCACTAATTATTAAATAACTTGGCTATAGAAGCATACATTAGGATCATAATTAAAGGAGAAAATGTTACCATATGTCCCTATTTAATTAAACCACCCTAAAGTAAAACTGATGTTTCTGTGAGCAGTATATATGGCTGTACAGCTCATTCTGTTGTGAATGTTATTTTTTAAAGTATCTATCTGGTGAAAGACTGGAGATAACACAGGAAAAGTAATACATTTTTCAAATATCAAGGTAATTTGAAATATTTTATGGCCATAATAAAGCTCTTACACTCTGGCAAACTTCATCTATGAAGGGAAGAAAATTTACCTTAGTTTTAGAACCAAATGCAAAAACACATTTATATAGACTTTAATAACTTTGAAACTTTGATAAGTTTTTAAAAGACTCAGATGATATTCAGTGGACTTCTTTTCCAAATGTAGTTCTTTCATAATTTATTTTGATTTATCTATGGTACTATATTTAAAACACATCTCTTATAGATTATACATAGTTTTAATCTTCCTTTTTTCTCCCTAGTTTGATAATCTCTACCTTTTACTTAGAGTGCATGGTTCATTTACATTTAATGTAATTATTGATATTATTATGTTTGTCTACCATATTGCTGAGGTTGAAGATGCCCCTTCTATTCCTAGTTGACTGTGGGTTTCTGTGTGTGTGTGTGTGTGTGTGTGTGTGTGTGTGTGTGTGTATGTTTTTAATATCATGAGTAGCTTTTGAACTTTGTCAAATGCTTTTCCTGCATCTGTTGATAAAATCATATGGTTTTTGTCCTTTATTCTACTGATATAGTGTATTGCATTAATTGATTTTCACATATTTAACCAGCTTGCACTATTGGGATGCCATTTAGCCACAGTGTAAAATTATTTTTTTGTATATTGCTAGATTCAATTTACTAGTATATATTTTTTGAGGATTTTTACATTTCTATGCATAAAAGATATTGGCCTGTAGGGTTTTTTTGTTTGTTTTTGTTTTGTTGTGATGTCTTCATCCAGTTTTGAAATCAGGATAATACTGGCCTCAAAATGATACTGGCCCAACTAGAATGTGTTTTTATATCAGGGAAATTCTCTCTTCATAGAAAGTAAATGTTTTCTCCTCTTCTATATTTTGGATGAGTGTGTGAAGAATTTGCTTTTATTCCTCTTTAAAAGTCTGCTTGAATTCACCAGTGGAGCCCTCTAGATTTGAGCTTTTCTTTGTGCATAGTTTGCTTGTTTGTTTGTTTTTAATTACTCGTTCATCCTCTGTGTTTGATATGGAGCTATTCAAATTTTCTAGTTCTTCTAAGTCAGTTGTGACAGTTTGTGTCTTTCTAGGAATTTGTCCATTTAATCCAAGTTATCTAATTCATTGGCATGCAGATATTTATAGTATTCCTTTATAATCCTTTTAATTTCTGTAATATCAGTAGTAATTCTCCCTCTATCATTCCCAATTTTAGTATTTTGAGTCTCCTTTCTTTGATCTTAGTCAGTCTAGCTAAAGTTTGGTCAATTTGATGATCTTTCCAAAGAACCAATTTTTGATTTTATTGATTTTCTCTACTATTTATCTATTCTACTTTTCATTAATTTACACTCTAATCTATATTATTTTCTTTTTTTCTGCTTGTTTCCAGTTAGTTTGCTTTTTTTTAGTCTTAAGGTGAGATATTAAGTGGTTATTTGAGATTTTTTTTTAAATATAGGCTTTTACAGCTATAAATTTCCCTCTACAAAATGCATTAGCTACATCCTATACATTTGTTATTTTGTATTTTAATTTTCATTCATTTCAAAGTGTTTCATAATCTCCACTGTGATTTCTTCTTAGACCCTCTGTTTATTTAGCTGTGTGTTGTTTAATGTCCACATATTTCTGAAATTTCCAAATTTCTCTTATTGATTTCTAATTTTATTCCATTGTCCGCAAATACATACTTTGTATGATTTCAATCTTTCAAAAAATCTGAGGCTTCTTTTATGGTCTAGTATATGATCTATCCTGAAGAATTATCCATGTGTACTTAATAAGACAGTATATGCCGCTATTGTTAGGTGGAGTGTTCTATAGATACCTGTTAGGTCTTATTGGTTTATAATCCCTTTAAAATCTTCTGTTTCCTTGTTCATCATATGTTTAGTTGTTCTATCCATTTTTGAAAGTGGAGTATTGAAGTTTCCAACGATCATTGTTGAATTGTCTATTTTTTCCTTTAACTCTGTTGGTTTTTGTTTTATGTATTTGGGGGCTCAGTTGTAAGGTGCAAATTGTAATTGTTACATATTCCTAATGGGTTGACCATTTATATTTATTTTATTTCCAGTAACATTTTTTTGTGTTTTAAAATCCATTTTGTCTTGATGTTCATATAGCCACTCCAGCTATCTTATGGTTATTGTTTGATGTAACTTTTTGCATCCTTTTACTTTCCACCTTTGTATCTTTGAATCTAAGATGTGTTTCTGGAAGATATCATTTTATTTTTTATCATTTAAAATATGACGTTATTTTTTAATATAGGCTGTCAGTGTCTACATTTTGGTTGTATTATTTAATCCTCTTATATTTAATATTATTTTTCATATACTTGGATCTGTGTTTGTAATTTCACTTGTGTTTTATATGTGTCTCATGTCTGTTCCCATTCTTCCTTTACTGCTATCTTTATATTAAGTGAATATTTTCTGGTGTAACATTTTAATTCCTTTCATTATTTTTTGCTATATTTAAAAATTAGCTTCTTAGAGCTTACCATATACATCTTAACTGATTAGAATCTACCTCAGATTTACAATAATTTATTTCCAGCAAGATATAGAAATGTTACTCCTATATTTCTCTATTTCCTTCATCCATATTACATCATACATATTACATCTATATACAATATAACCCTTACAATGCATTGTTATGATCATTACTTTATATAATTATATATCTCTTAAAGAAGTTGAGATAGAAAAAGAAACCTGTATATATTTTAAAGTTTGTTACAGTTTACATTCTTATTTAACATTTCTGATTTTCCTACTTTGTTTCTATTGATTCAAGTTACCATCTGATGTCATTTCTTCACTCTAATACAGCTTTGCCCCCTACCTCCTCCTTCATGCATGTATTATCAAATGTATTTCATTTCTATATTTTATAGGTCCAACAATTCAATTATATGTATATAGTTTTATACAATTGCTTTTAAATTAGTTAAGAGAATACAGGAAAAGAAATCTATATTTTTATTGTGCAGTCATCATGGGATGACAGTGGTTTTAGTTGGCTATCTCTGAGTATCTTTTTTTCTGATTTCTCTGTTAAACTGCTTCTGTTGGTATCACACTAGTCATTAGGCTCCACTAATTTCCAGCTGATTGTCCTATTGTTTTCAGTAATGCCCTGGAACACAAATTGCTCCATAGTTTGATCGAATTAAACCCAGGCTGCTTTGCAGAAGTAGGTTCTAGACTAGCCAATGAGGCTTTTTTCTTACCCTAGTAGGGCTCTTCTTAACTGTCTTTTTTCCAGATTCTCTCTGGTAAACTAGCTAGCCTACAGTTTAGCTCTTATGGAGCTACTAGCCTCTTCTTAATTGCTTACCACCAAAATCTTCATTATTTTTAGGAGTGCCCTTAGGTTTGAACTTTCCCACACTCTGTTTCAAATGCAGTAGGTTTCTTTGGGGAGTACTTTGGATCACTCTGTTCTTATGGCCTGCCTCTCCCCCTGGGAAAAATCTCTGCAGTGGGTGTGGACACAGTGGTCTGCTTCTCTAGGAGTGACACCCTTAGGTTATAAACAGTATATTGTGTTAGGGTAACAGGTTTTATTGGCTTGCCTTTCCCAACAGGGAACCTCCACCCTATGAGAAAGCTTGGGTAAGGGTAATTAGGGCACCAGTATCCCCAGCCTGGCATCCATCCTATGAGTGGAGACAGGTTGGAAAAAAAGAAATCACCAGCCTTTTGGCTACATTTACCAGGAAGTTAGCCTTTGCAACTCAAGGCTGGGAGGGGCGTATAAGAAATGCTGGAGACATATTTCTCTTCCTGATGAGATACAATATCCCTTGACTAGAAGCTGGGAGAAGAGAGGGATCCCTTGCTCCCATCTTCTTGGCCACATTCAAACATAGGAGAGCTTCAGTCACACTGACATGGGATCAAGTAGGGAGCAAGTTGTGGTTCAAGTTCCAAAGACTCTGACTGTTATTCCCAAGATTTAGTAGATTTTCTTGAAAAAAAAAATGTATCTTCATTTTCTGTGTACCCTTGGGAGAATTTCCAGAGATTTTAAATGGTTGGTTTTCTTAAAAATATATTTTTCACTTGTTGTTTAGCTAGGGAGTGAGTCCATGGAGTTCCACAGAAGCCATTCCAGAGGTAAAATTATCTTTCTCTGTGTTTTTCATTTTAAACAATTTCCATGATTTGTTTTCAAGTTCACTGATCATTGTTTTTTGTTTGTAGTACCTAATTTTTTCATGAGTCCATCCACTGGATTTTTCTTTTCCAAAATTGTGGTTTTTAACTATAAAATTTTCTTTTTAAAAAAATAATTTCCACTTCTCTTCTAAGAGTACTTTTCACTGAATCTAGCTTTTTTCCTTCACATCCTTGAACATGTATAAAAAACTATTATGAAGTTCTTGTCTGGATTCTAACATATGGGTCATCCCTCAGTCTCAACTGCCTTTTTTAAAAAAAAAATTGAAGTGTAGTTAATTTACAATGTTTCAGGTATACAGCAAAGTGATCATTTTATATATATATATACATGCATATATATGTATATATCACACACAAGATATTGAATATAGTTCCCTGTTCTATACAGGAGGTCCTTGTTGTTTGCCTATTTTATATATAGTAGTGTGTATCTGTTAATCCCAAACCCCTACTAATTTATCCCCCCCTTCCCCTTTGGTAACCATAAGTTTGTTTTCTATGTCTGCGAGTCTATTTCTGTTTTATAAATGTTTCTTTGTGTCATTTTTTAGATTCCACGTATGTGATATCATATGATATTTGTATTTCTCTACCTGACTTACTTCACTTAGTATGATAATCTCTAGGTCCATCCATGTTGCTGAAAATGGCATTATTTCATTCTTTTTTATGGCTGAGTAATATTACATTGTATCTATGTACCACATCTTTATCCATTCATCTGTCAATGGACATGTAGCTTGTTTCTATGTCTTGGCTATTGTAAACAGTGCTGCTATGAACACTGGGGTGCATTTATCTTTTTGAATTGGAGTTTTCATCTCTTCTGGATATGTGCCCAGGATATATGTCTATTGCCTTCTTAAAATTATTTGTTACATTATCTTCCTTCTTCACACATTTAGTAATTTTTTAATTTATTGCTGGAGATTGTAGGTGATGCATTAATAGGCAGTCCGAGTACTGTATTCTTCCTAGAAAAGGCATTGTGTTTTGTTCTAACACGTAGATAAATTATGGGAGATGCTCTTGAAACTGCCAGTTTTCCTTTTGTTTTTTGTTTTGGGGCCATTTCAGTTTTGTCCTCAGTCCTAAGGTATCACTTTTACTCTAGGGTGGGGTCTTTAATCCTGAAGTCTAATCTTTCTAGGGTCTCATTTGAATGCCCAATGTACTTAGTGAGGTTTCTCCACTTTGGATGAGCCAGCATTTCAGCAGCTTCAGCAATGTGTGATCTCTGATATTTACATTCAAGTTTCAGTTGTACAGCATCTACTCTCTGTTAAGCCTCAATGAATTTTGTCCTGCTCTTGCACAACCCAACACTCATCTAGGACCATGCAAAAACCATAAGTGTGTTTCTACACTCATCCCTGCACTGCTTCCTTCTCTCCATTGTCCTGTTGCACAAAGTCTAGACACTTCAGTGAGTCCAAACTCAGATCTCTGACTACTCAACTTACTAGTACTTCTGTTCTCTCCTTGGACACATCTTCCCTGTCCAGAAAATTCTCCCAGGCAGAACATTGGAAACACTTGGGGCTCATTTTGTATTTCTCCTCTGAAGGGTCACAGAACCACACTGCTTGATATTCAATGGCTCAAACAGTATTGTAGGTTCTTACATGTAGGTTCTTACATTTTGTCCAATTTTGTATTGTTTATGGCAGGAAGGTAAGTCTGGTACCTATTACTCCATCACAATGAGAAGCAGAAGTCTCAGCAATTAGATATTTTAAAAGATTATGTTTGAATTCTTAGAAGATACCTGCATATAGTTAATACTAAGTCATAGTTTTTAAATAAATGTCCTCTCTTTTTACTACTTTTTATATTGGAGAAATAAGCCTAGGAAACAAAGTGGGATTGAGATTTAGAATTATAACAAAACCCAGAAGCTCCAAATTGTAGCTCTGTGAGCTTAGAAAAATGTATTGGGCACTCTAAGCTTCACTTTCTTTATCAGGAAAAAAAAAAAAAAAAAAAGGAATTACAGTACCTTCCTTAAAGGGTTGCTATGATTCTTAATTAAGGTTGCGTGTGTGTGTGTGCACACGCCTGTGTGTCTGTGTGGGTGTGCTTCTGTGTAAATACACAAATATATGTTATATAAAATGGTAGACTTTTAGATATTTATTAGGAAAGTATCAACAAGGAAAAACTATTTCGTGTGGGGGTTAAGAATGTAAAATATGAAGAATGACAAGCCTGTGTTTGACTGCAGATCCACTCTTCCTCACACTGTGGCCTTGAGTTACTTAACCTCCCTGAATAGTGGTGTTGCATATAGCAAATGAGCTAAAGGTACTATATACCTCAGATAAAAAGCAGGTATAAACCACTTAGTTCAGTGGTTGGCATAGAATAAGATCTCGATAAATTGTAACTATTATTTTAATAGTTAATTCCTCTCAGAGAGCATATTTGACTACTACTTTTAAAATCTGTCTTGTCAGTCCACTTTTTATCCAAATAATAGCATTTCTAAAGCCAAGTCCCAGGGAAAAGGAAACCTGTTAGTATATCATATCCCTCAGTAGGAGAAATGCCATAGCTACTGGAGGTAAAGAGTAACCACGGCATAGGGGCTGCACGTGGGCTCTGCCTGTCATATTGTCAGGGATGCCTAAAGGGATTAAGCTGAGTTGTGTGGAACCCACACTTGATAAAATGTTCTAAAGTTTCACCAAGATGCTGAAGAAAGTGATGAGAGACTCCCACATTCCCTGAGTAATAAATATGAAATCCAAATATTCCCAGACTAGTTTTGGTCAATCTTTGTTTGAGAGTCCATCTTCCTGGTTGATTATCATCAAGGGTCAATAGGGACTATATCTTCCTCTCCAATTTTCCCCATTAAAAAAAAAAAAAAAAGTCTCTGCTATTCAGCCAATGGCTTAAAGCGAAACCATGAGTCATTCTTGATTTTTTTCCTTTACTGACTTCCCACTCCAAACTACCAGTTCATGCTGCTGGCTCCACCTCCAAATGTATCCTAAATCCATCTATGCTTTCTGTATCTATTGTTATTTCCCAATACACCATCATCTTACATAGATGACTACATGATTTCCTAGTGGCCCTTGGCACTTCCGCTCGTTTCCTACAATCCACTTACCACACGGCAGTCAGACTAATGCTTTTAAAAAATAAATCATATCATGTCATACTCTGATTTAAAGGCTTCTGGTGTCTTTGAATTTCATTTAGAACAAACCCAAGCTCTCTACCAAGATCAATAAAGCCCTTGAGTCCTGTCCCGTCTACCTCCCTGATTTTGTCTCCTGTTACTCTCTCCCTCATTCATTACTCTTCAGTTATACTGAACTTTTGATTGTTTGGGTTTTTTCTCTGATTATAGTTCCTACTCTGGGACCTCTACATTTGCTGTTCCCTCTAACTAGAATGCTCTTCTCTCAAATTTAACTTTATTTTTTTACAAAGCAAGTTGCTATGGTCTGAACGTTTGCATCCCCCCCCAAATTCATATGTTGAAAACAGATCCTCAGTGTGATGGTATTAGGAGGTGGGGCTTTAGGGGTGCTTAGGCAATGAGGGTGGAGCCGTCTTGAATGAGATTAGTGCTTTTACCAAACAGACCTGACCAAGCTCCCTAACCCTGTCCACCTGTGAAGATACAGGAAAAAGTCAGTAGTTTGTGACTCAGAAATAGGACCCTCGCTCAAACACACTGACAGCCTGATCTCAGACTTCCAGCCTCTAGACTGTGAAAAATAAATTTCTGTTGTCTATAACTACCTAGTCTATAGTATTCTGTTATAGCAACCTGAATGGACAAAGGCACTAGATGTGTGTTTTCTATCATTGCCATAACAAATTAACACAGACTAAGTACTTTAAAGCAACGCAAACTTATAAGCTTACAGCTCCATAGGTCAGAAGTCTGGTATAGGTTTCACTGGAATAAAATCAAAGATATCAGCAGGCTGCATTTCTTTCTGGAGGTTCCAAGGGAGAATCTGTTTCCTGGTCATTTGGGTTGTTGACAAAATTCAGTTCCCTACATCTGTACAATTGAGGTCCCCATTTTCTTGCAGCCTGTGAGCTGAGGGCTGTTCTCAGCTTCTAGCGGCTGCTGCATTGCTCGGCTCCCACCCTCTTTCTCCATCTTCGTCAGCAATAGCAGATCAACTCCTTTTCTGGTCTCATCTCTCTGACCCACACTCCTGCCTTCCTCTTCTGTTTTTAGGACTCACATGATTAGACTGGGTCCTTCCAGGATAATCTCCCTATCTCAGAGTCCTTCAATTTAATCACATCTGCAAATTCTCTTTTACCATGTACAGTAACATATTCACAGGTTTTGAGGATTGAGCCATGGACTCCGCCTACCACACTGGTTTATTCCCATTAGTTGGATCTCAGCAAAATGTGACCTCCATAATGAAATCATCTCACCCACATCAACAGTCATTCTCTACTACATCTCCACAGTATATTTCTTTCAAATCATGTCTTTCTCTGAAAGATCTTGCATCATTTATCTGCTCACTTATTGTTATCTCACCCCACTGGGATGTAATTTTTATGAGGACGGATATGTTTTCTACTTGTTCACTTTCTTATCCCCAGCAACCAAAAGAGTACTAGGCATACAGAAGATCTCAGCAACTCATTTTGAGTTGAATGAGTGAATGAATGAATGAATAGTTTTAATTGTTATTGTTCAAAACTCCATGGTTACTTTGGTGGAAACAGTTCTGTTAACTCTTGATGGGGTATATTATTAAACTCACTACCCAGTTATTTCCTGATCTATTCAAAGCCATTTTTAATTCCTTCTAACTGAATTTCTGCATTTCTCCTATTTGACTCCTACTACCCAAAACAGAACTGGAAAATGTTACATTTTCAATTTGCTTACTGAGACAGTAAGATATAATGCCTTTCTTATGAAACCATTTAAAATCTGCTTTCCTGGTCATAACTTCCCATTAAGTTTCTAAAATGATTTCAAGTTCTTGGATGTAAAAGTCACTGAGTCAATGCAAAATATTATTTTTATCTTTTTTGCCTAGAAGTAACCTCAAAACTGCTGTAACAGCTCATGTAACTGTAAAGGTATATGAAATCTCTCTGGGAATTATCAGTCCATGTTTAGCATA
This sequence comes from Delphinapterus leucas, assembly GCF_059928025.1. Taxonomy (NCBI): domain Eukaryota; kingdom Metazoa; phylum Chordata; class Mammalia; order Artiodactyla; family Monodontidae; genus Delphinapterus; species Delphinapterus leucas. The sequence goes on along the minus strand of NC_143136.1, from coordinate 69,038,334 downwards.
AAGGTTGACATTATTTCCCTTAATATCTTAAATATCTATTCTGTCTCAGCATAAGAATAATTCTGTATCCTTAACTTTTTTATTTGAAAGCATGTTCTTTTTGCAAATGAGAAAAACTAGGCCTCATGGAGGTTAAGTTACCAGCTTGTATTTATGTAGCAAGTTACTGGCAGAACAAGCATCATAATCCAGGAATGCCAGCTTCCAGTCCAGTGTTCATCCCACTACACTCCACTGCCTCAATGCAAATGGGAAGCCACGCAATGAATTGCAAAGACTCATTTATAAATAATTTAAGATGAAAAGCAATAAAAAAGTCCAGATTTAATTTGTAAAGTGGCAAGGTGGTAGGAAGATTACTGAATGGCCTTTGTTCTTAATGTGTAATAACGCTGGCCTTCTAAATGTCACTCAGTAAAAGAACAAAGCCCAGATACTTCTAGGTTGTAACTGCAATCTTAAGACTAGTTAGCAACTTCAATTATAATTGCAGGACCAACTCATTTCATGTATAATCATTCTCGGCTCTGTTTTTCTGACATGATCTGCAAGCATTCATTGTTGCGGGTGAGGCCACAGAACCGGTGGAGGCAAAAGCCAGTTTGCCCATGTCCAGGCTTGGCCAGGTTGTTGCTGAGATATCACACAGCAGCCCACACATTCACAAATACACACAAACACAGGTGGCCTCATTATTTGCATTCTGATCAACTTATATTGAACAATCAAGGGAACAAGTCTGGTGATGGTAAGATTAGAAATTTACTCAATACAATGTTGAATTAATGTCTGCATACGGCTTCAAGCTATGTGAAATGTCATTTCATTGTTAGTTTTCTTTAATTAAATACGTATCTATTTATGACCTATTATATGTTTGGAACAAAACTGTTTTGAGTTTTAAGCTTTCCTTTCCAGGTCGAACCATCAACTCAGCACAATTGATAACTCTCCTTTTTGAAATTCCATTTTCCTTTAATTCATTACACCTGTCCCTAATTTTCTCCAAAGATTCTGTCCACTCTTGGTCACCTTTTTTTTTCCTATCTCTTCTTACTCATTGAAATGCTGTTGACCCACAGGGTACTGAGAGCCTACGTGGCTTCCTCAGGCAAGCACAAATGATAGCACTAAAATACCACCCATAAACTGTTTAGTTCCCAGCTTTCTCTCATCCCCAGCCCACCTTCTTTTTATAGGGTCAGTTTCATTGGTAGCCTTACTAGCATGACGATAGTCCAAGATGGATATCTTAAAGCTACCTTGAGCTCTTTGTTATGGGTTGAAATGTATCCCCCCCAAAAGATATGTTGAAATCCCAATTCCCGGTACCTCAGAATATGGCCTAATTTGGAAAGAGTCTTTGAAGATGTATCAAGTTAAGATGAGGTCATTATGGTGTGCTCTAATCAAATATGTTTGGTGTCCTTATAAGAAGGCAGGGAATATGGATAGAGACACATGGTGGCGAGGGTGGAGGGATGCCATGTGATGACAGAGTCAGAGACAGGAGTGATGCAGCCAGCCGAGGAGGGCCAAAGATCAACGGCAACCACCAGAAGCTAGGAAGAAGCAAGAAAGGATTCTAGCCAGAGTCTTAGAGGGAGCATGGCCCTACTGACACCCTAATTTCAGATCTGTAGATTCCAGAACTGTGAGAGGATAAAGTTCTGTTGTTCCTAAGCCACCAGGTTTGTGGTTGGTTCTTTGTTACGGCAGCCCAGGAAACTAATACATTCTTCTCTCCTATCTGGCAGCTTCTCTTTCCTATGTTTAATTGCTCCCCAAATCTCACGAAGCTTACATCTATCTCACTGTGAAAAAAATCAGGAAACACTTTTCTGATGCTTCTATTAATTTCAAACTAATTTGTTAATCCATTAGATCAAGTGTTTCACACATAATCAAAGTGGAAGGGGAAGAATTGGAGAGATTTTACATGTAGGATAGTAAAATTATGGTTTATAAACATCCCTCCTCCATTTTTACCAAAGTTTAACAATATACAGGGGGAGAAGTTGAACCATAGTAATGTTTTAAAATCACATCCCAGGGCTTCCCTGGTGGCGCAGTGGTTGAGAGTCCACCTGCCGATGCAGGGGACGCGGGTTCGTGCCCCAGTCCAGGAAGATCCCACATGCCGCGGAGTGGCTGGGCTCGTGAGCCATGGCCGCTGAGCCTGCGCGTCCGGAGCTTGTGCTCCGCAACGGGAGAGGCCACAACAGTGAGAGGCCCGTGTACCGCAAAAAAAAAAAAAAAAAAAAAATCACATCCCTAATTAATCATGCTGTTTGGAAGCAAGAATTGCTAAATTCTTAAAGACTTTTCAGACCCAAATTCTGGGCTTTTACTTGTGAGTGAAATATCTTAAGTGTTCAAGGAAGTGTAAATAGTTTATATGTCTTAATACTGCTATTTGAAAAGCTTAATAATATAGTAAGACTGCCAGGCTACCCATAGAAATACAAAAATTGATAGTTCTGGAAAAGTAAGAAAGATGAAAACACACACCCTGGTTCCAGTTTGTTGATAGTAAATGCCATGAAAATGCGAAACTGTTTGGCAAAAAGGTAAGCAAACCTGGAAATGCTATATTAATTCCTCTGTAGAATTCAGGCAATGCCTTAGCTGACTCATCCAGAGATGATTTTGACATAGATTCTCTCCTTGGCCAAATTCTGCTCAGGCTCCTTTGAGGTCTTTTTCAATAAGGCCTTAACTTTTGGACTTCTGTGTTCACCTCTGCCTTGTCCAATTTTAGCAAGAATCCTGCTAAGTCACTTTATCCAGAATCTCCCATCCTCCATATCTGACCACCTTCAATATCTGATCAGGTTCCTCATCTTCTTCCATCCCCCACGTGATGTCTGATCACCTGACCTGCCTCCAGCAAGAATCCTGTTAGGTCAGTTTAGCCAGAATCCCTCCTTATCCTTCATGCTTCATCTTAGTAATTTTTCATCCACTGACCTCTACCCTGCTCTTTGGCTATAAATTTCCACTTTTCTTTGTTGTACTCAGAGTTGAGCCCAATCTCTCTCCCCTACTGCAAAACCCCGTTACAGTGGTCTTTACAACTATTGTCATAGTTCTTTCTTGAATAAAGTCTTCCTTACTCTCTTTAACAAGTGTCATGAATCAATTTCTTTAACATCTTAAGGAAATGAAGTTGCCTTTATGGTCAAGTTGCAGATGTTGCTGAACATGAGATAAATCAGCAGTGCTTGTTCTAATGACTAGCTCAAATCAGTTGCAATGGATGAATCATTATTGATATAGTGTATTGATCTACTAATAGATACCAGACTGAAGATAAAATTGTAAGCAAGACAAATTCCCTGCTTTCCTGGAAACTACATTCTGATGGGGATCTAAATTAAAAGGCATTGGTCCATTAGAAAGGGGTTGGGTGGGAGAGAGAAAAGAGGATGTTATGAGGGGTTAAACTTAGATTGATGGGATCTTTAGGGATTCAGCAACTAGAATTTGGGGAGTGTGTAACAGATGATCTAGGAAATATGCTGATAAGGAGGGGAAAATCCTGCAGGTAAATTTGACTTCTGCAAAATTCTACCCAAGGCCTGCTTTACAGCCTCCTTCTTCTAGTAAGATACTTATGAGACTAATGTAAGCAATGAATTAAATGTAAGACATGATCCCTAATCAAAAGGACTTTACTAAAAAACAAAACAAACCAAATCCCTCAAAACTGAATGTGAATTTTTCTTAAAAGTCAGATTTGGAGAGTTATACATTTTGATTAGTTGGTCTCCTGTCTTTTCTTTCTTTGTTGTATCCTCAGTTTCATTCAAATGAGTTTAATATTTGAATACAGAATTCAAAAAGATCAAGAAATCAGAGCAGTAATAGATTAAGTATGTGACACTACCTATGAAAAGACATCACTGCCAGACTACCATCAGCCGGTACTGTTTTGACTTACTTTCCCAGCAGTGATCATGTATTACACAGATGCGCCCTTTCCCTGCTTTATAGATTTTTGGAAATTCACTGGGGTCAGGCGAGTTAGGGGCTGGCCAGGGAACAGCCAGCTTAGTTAATCCTCAACTTGGTTAAGGAGTGGCAATTTGTTGACTACAGATCTTACGTGCAACATAGCCTGTTTTCTGCTTCTTTTTTAATTAGAAAAAAGGAGCTGAAACAAATGGATTTTGTATCTACACATAAAATATATTTTGTCATGCATGCCTCAGCCATCAGAATATGGATCTGTAGTTCCACTCTCTAGGTTTGAAAATAATCTGCTGGTCATGCCTCTAAGGTCTATAGAGGTTGTGCATATTTACACAGTATTTGTTCCCTAAACTGGGAGAACTTTTGAATTAAGTATGGGTAAAATTCAACAAAATAAATTCATGAAATGTGCAATTCAGTGTACAGTGACTACCCTGGAAAGTAAGGAAAGAAAACAAAAGTCACCAAAGCTTTGTTAATTAGAGGCTGTGAATATTTGTTTTTCTGTTCATCTCACCTGTCAATGGGATTATTTCTCTAATTAAGTCAGAATAAAATAAAACTCTCAATTTATAGCACAGTATAAAAGTAGGCTCTCACATTGAGTCAAATTAAGGCTCAGCAAAAGCAGGTTGATAATTCAGCAAGCTTTCTCCATTGTCTGTTCAGAATGCCATAATTCAAACATGTCCAGCTATTTATCATCATGCATTTATGTCTGACCCAGATTTACTGCTCTTTACTGTCACTTTTCCATGGTTTCTTAGCTTGAATTGATAAAAATACCAAATGAAGACAGCCTTCAGCTCCCCTTCTCCTACCTTGTCAAATATTCATTTGGGAATGAACATTGCTGGAAAAATAAGCAAGCAAGGTCTGAAAATGTGAAATCGTTCTACAAATCCTCTGACATCTTGCACTGTCCTTTTAGGAACTGCTTTTAATAGTTATAGGGTTAATGTGACTATTTGGTTCTGACACATGCCTTCCAAATTCAAAACCTGCTTGACTTGCTACTAAAATCCCACTCGGACCATTTTTTCCTTTCTTTTTTTTTTTTTCCAAAAGACTGTTTTGGGGGACTGATTTTTCTTAAGTGGGTCTGGAGGGAACGAGAGTATTCAAGTGTTTTTCAAGTTCTGAAAAATCTAAGTCTCCCAGCCACAGGGTCCTTATGATACCTTTAAGATACCCCAAGGACAACTGAAGACTCCTTGCCTAAATCTATTTTAGCCTCCTTATTTCTGGATGCTTCTTCTGAGTCCCCCTGGAATGGCTCTGTGATCTGTTTGTAGTTCTCTACACTAATGGTACCTCCCAGTCAAGGCCCAGCAGTGACGACGTAACAGACCTCTCACTTCCCTCAGCTCCATCTCTGCTGACTAGTTCTGTCAGAGTGAGTTCAAAAGACAAAGCTGGTGATGAAATTACATATCATTCTCAAAAGAAACTTTGAGAATAAAACATAAAAAGAAAGAACATATATTCTAAGACTCTTAAAACTGATTTGAAAACAAGATAAATGCCACTGTATTATGAAAATAATACATAAATTTTAAAAGCTTTATGCACATGTTTTATTCTGGCTGGGGCTTATATCATATGCTGGCACATAACATCGGGGCTAATCAATTTCTTTGTTAAATTCCAGGCAGCTAATTCAAATATTCAAGATTCAACACATAGGACTCAATATACAGGTACATATAAACTCACTAAATGTAAACCTTAAAAACAAATATAAAATACATTTTGGGTAATTAAATCTCTTTTTTAATCTACTTGAGAAATTTGCTATTCAAATTATTCCCAGGATAAATATTTCCATAAAAATAATAAACATTAGAAAATCTGTCACAATTTTAATCTATTAATTATGCATCAGGAAGAGTACTTTTTAGTCAAAAACAAATCTATTTTAAAATATTTCCTTGTTGACACCAAAACTTTTCATAGTTATCACGGGTGACATTAAATAAAGCTGATTTATTTTAAAGTTGCTTTTTCATTACAGATTGTGTACTAATATTAGTAAAGAAAAATGTGCTTACCTAGAAATGCTTACCTAATGCTAAGTTTCAAGGCACATATCCCCCATCCCTTTTTTTTAGAGAGAGATTGTATCGTGGAAAGCAAGTTGTTTTTATTTTCAACCAAATATTTAAAACTGAAGAAAGTAATTTTCTTCCAAATTTAAAAATACTTGTATTTGTCTTTGCAGTATAAGATTTTCAATAGGGCAAGTCTGGTCCAAATCAGTTTATCATATTTCTTCATGGGTAATGTAAAAGACACTTCACAATCGTATTTCTTGGTTATTAAACTCAACATGCAGAGATGGGTGTTTGACAGTTTCTCAGCCTTGGAAGTTCATCTGTAAATTCCTTCATGCCTCTGGGTCTTTTTTCTTAGAAACAGGATTTTTAAAATGAGTTCCAAAAGTATTTCTACAAGTGTAGGCAAATGAGAGAAGCCCAGTTCTAATCTTTGTTATACCACGCTGTTTATTTTCTTTCATGGAACACTAAAACTTGGTTCTTGTTTAAAGTTTAAATAAGATTCTTTCCTTCAAACTCAAATGCCATATTGTATACCGAAAATAGCACAAATAAAGGAATTTAAAAAAAAAAAAACCTTTGTGTGAGAAGGGAATTATCTCTTTCTAGGAGAGACTCAAGAAATTGCTACTATTTTCTTTTTGTGTGTGTGTGTGTGTGTGTGTGTGTGTGTGTGTGCTATGCGGGCCTCTCACTGTTGTGGCCTCTCCCGTTGCGGAGCACAGGCTCCAGACGCGCAGGCTCAGCGGCCATGGCTCACGGGCCCAGCCGCTCCGCGGCATGTGGGATCTTCCCAGACCGGGGCATGAACCCATGTCCCCTGCATCAGCAGGCGGACTCTCAACCACTGCGCCACCAGGGAAGCCCGCTACTATTTTCATAGTGTATGATACATATTCATATGTAGGATATCTATTATAATATCTATTATCATTTCTTAAAATCATATAAGTTCAGAACTTTAAAGGACCTTAGAGCCATCTTGTATAACTAACTCCCTGCATACCCTAGATGGAACAGCAAAAGGCTAGACCTTGCCAGCATTTGAACTCAGAACTCCTGACTCTAGTCAATTATCCTTTCCTGACAGTACAGATTTGTGCTACATAGGAATAATCAGTATTAGAGCTGACATTCAATGAGCATCAGTCCCAGGTCAGTGACTAGGCCAGACCCACATTATCATTTATCAAATGAGATATTTATCTTATTTAAGTTTCATAACTGTCAGCTTTCATAAAAATAAAAGTGAATGAAAACATATGAAGTATTATTTCTGTAATCTCTCCTACGTCCATCTACCTCTTCTACTTTCACTTGCTAATCTAGGCTGTTGACAACATACCTTGATTATCTCAGTGATCTCTTAACTGAGATCCTGTTCAGAGTATCTTCAGTTCAGGCTATCCTATGCACCACACCAGGCTGATGTTCTCAAAACTTTGCTTGTACCAATACTCTCTTTTGGCATAAATCAATATTCCCTGTGGCTTTCAGAATAAAGTTAAAATTCTTAAGTCTGGCATTCAGAGCTCTCCACCACCTGATGCAAACTCTATTTCCAATTTCATTTCTTACTGTTTTCCAATTGGTACATCGTAATTGTCTGATCTATTCAATGCATCTTGAACATCTCTTGCTCATTTATTCATCTCAAGGATTCAGTTCCCCCTACTGAAATACATTCTCTCCTCTTCGTTGATCTAAATTCCATCCATTTTCATGGTTTGCCTCATGACTCATAGCTCCTGGGTTCTTTATTGCATTCTGACAATTATTTTAACCTCTTATAAGCTGCCACTTTCACAAGTTCCTCTCAAACATAACTGTACATCAGTATGACTTGCAATGCTAGTAAAATGCACATTCCCAGGCTCCATTCTAGAAATTCTGATTCAGTAAATCTGAGGTAGGTTCCCAGAATCTGCATTTTTCACAAAAACTGCAGCTGATTTAGACTCTGGTGAACCTGTAACCAGGTTACAGGTTTTTTTTTTAAATAAATTTATTTATTTTTGGCTGTGTTGGGTTTTCATTGCTGTGCGCGGGCTTTCTCTAGCTGTGGAGCACAGGGGCTACTCTTCGTTGCAGTGCGCAGGCTTCTCATTGCTGTGGCTTCTCTTGTTGCAGAGCATGGGCTCTAGGCACGCAGGCTTCAGTAGTTGCAGCACGCGGGCTTAGTTGTGGCTCCTGGGCTCTAGAACACAGGCTCAGTAGTTGTGGCGCTCAGGCTCAGTTGCTCCATGGCATGTGGGATCTTCCCGGACCAGGCTCGAACCCGGGTCCCCTGCACTGGCAGGCGGATTCTCAACCACTGCACCACCAGAGAAGCACAGAAACATCACACTTCTAGAAACATCACATAGTAGTTATTGTCTTGTTCATTTACTTCAATCTTAATCACACCCCTTTGCAGTCTGCAGATTTTCCATAGACATACCTCGTTTTATTGCACTTCACTTAATTGTGCTTCACAGATAAACTGAGTTTTTTATAAACTGAAGGTCTGCAGCAACCCTGCATTGAGCAAGTCTATCAGTGCCACTTTTCCCAGCAGCATTTGCTCACTTTGTGTTTCTGTGTCATATTTTGGTAATTCTTGCAAATTTCAAACTTTTTCATTATTTTTGTATTTGTTATGGTGATCTGTGATCAGTCATCTTTGATGTTACTATTTATAATTGTTTTGAGGCACCATGAATCTGGCCCATATAAGACAGCAAACTTAATAGATAAATGTTGTGTGTGCTCTGACTGCTACCCCATCTCTCTCCTTCTCTCCTCGAGGCTCCCTATTCCCTAAGACACAATATTGAAGTTAGGCCAACTAATGTTTGCATCAACATGGATAGATCCAGAGGGTATTATGGTTAGTGAAATAAGTCAGACAGAGAGAGACAAATAATGTGTGTTTTCACTTATATGTGGACTCTAAAAAATAAAACAAATAAATACAACAAAACAGAAACAGACTCAACAAACACAGAGAACACACTAGTGGTTACTAAAGGGGAGAGGGTGTGGGGAGGAGCAAAAGAGGGGAAGGGGATTAAAAGGTACAAACTACTAGGTGTAAAATAAATAAATTACAAGGATGTAATGTAGAGAATGTGGAATATAGTCAATATTTTATAACTTTATATGGAGTATAATCTATATAAATATCAAATTACCACTCAATATACCTGAAAGTAATATAGTAAGTCAACTAAATTTCAATTAAAAATTAATAATAATCCTACAATGGCTTTCAAGCATTCAAATGAAAGGAAGAGTAAATGATGCAGCAAACTTCATGGTTGTCTTATTTTAAGAAATTGCCACAGCTACCCTAACATTCAGCAACCATACCCTGATCAGTCAGCAGCCATCAGCATCGAGGTAAGACCCTCCATCAGCAAAAAGAGTCCAACTCACTGAGGGCTCAGATGATGGTTAGTATATTTTAGCAATAAAGTATTTGTGTGTGTGTGTATGCTCAAAAACATTTTTACAGTCATCCCTCAATTTTCCCTGAAAGATTAATCTCATTACAATACATTTTTGTATTTAAATTCATAGGCCCTTGGATGTGGACTGTCTTTTTTTTAACTGAAGAAATAAAGAGAACAATAAAATACTTTATTTCTTCAATTTAAAAAAAAAGACAGTCCACATCCAAGGGCCTATGAATTTACAAAAATGTACTGTAATGGGATTAATCTTCCAGGGAAAATTGAGGGATGACTGTAAAAATATGTATAGCTGATTCACTTTGTTATAAAGCAGAAACTAACACACCATTGTAAAGCAATTATACTCCAATAAAGATGTTTAAAAATATTTTAAAATAAGGTATGCACATTTTTTAGACATACTGATAATGCACATTTAATAGAATACTATGTGTAAACATAACTTTTATAAACACTGGGAAACCAAAATATTCAAGTATTTAGTATCTGTACCCTCTCATAAAATAAAATCTTCTTGAAAGTAAGACTTTATCTTATTCATATCTGAATTCCAACAGTGTCTAAAATATAAGAATTTTTTACTCAATAAGTGATGTTTTTAAGCAAATTGGTGATAACAGATGAGTGTCTTTCTTGTTTAAATTATTTTCTCCTAGTCACATTTTGAAAACAAGAATAGGAACTATTAATATTATTTTGTCACAAATTTTTTGTTTCCATCCTCAGTTTGAAAAATGTTCCTTCAGCTATAATGGATTATATCACGTAATAGACGCTATGATGCATCATGTCAATCACATTTTTGAGTGAAGGATATTTTCCCTAGCTGCTGGAAGATGCCTTCAAATTCAGTCCTCTTTTTAGAATTGCCTTGGTTGATGAAAATTGCTCCATTTAACTTCATAGTTTCTTCCAGGGAAAGACTTATCTACAAAGGGGTAAAAAGCCCCCCTTGTCCCAAGCTGATAGAACTCTGATGGACCATTACACTTCCAGAACTTCCCATAGTGTCAGCTTAGGCTTTTGCTGGAACTTCCTCCCAGCTCCACTTTTCCCTATGTCTAATCACACTTTATTTCCTGAATTTCCCTCTACACATGTCCATCCCAAGTGCACTCCGTATAAACCTGCTTCTGCACATGAATCTCGATCTCAGAGTCAGCTTCCCAAGGCAACCAACCTGCTATACTGGTAGTGGTCAGAGAAACCAGGCACTGACTGGGATTTTGAAGCTGGATCACCTATCCCTATCTGGTGATGGAAATGAGGAGTCTATCATTGGCAGTAGGTGAGCACAGACAGTCCCCTGAGCACAGATTAGCAATGCAATTATTAAAACTTTCATCAGCAGAAAACTGGAATGTCACACTGTGAAGAGACTGCATTAGCTTTGGGCAATGTGTTAGACGTTTGAGAATATGGGTGAAATGGTAACTGCAGGACATTGGAATTGGGTTGCTCTTGATAAGCTCTATCAACCTTCTGGGAAAAAAAAAAAAAAACAAGCTATGAGTGATTAGTGAGCAAATTAAAAGCTAAGTATCGGGGCTTCCCTGGTGGCGCAGTGGTTGAGAGTCTGCCTGCCAATGCAGGGGACACGGGTTCATGACCCGGTCCGGAAGATCCCACATGCCGCGGAGCGGCTGGGCCCGTAAGCCATGGCCGCTGAGCCTGCACGTCCGGAGCCTGTGCTCCGCAACGGCAGAGGCCACGGCAGTGAGAGGTCTGAGTACCACAAAAGAAAAAAAAAAAAAAATGAGGACCAGGCCAAGAACCGAACTGTAAGAGTACCAAGCTCCAAAATGATTAAATTCCCAGTCAAGGTAGATGTGCTATGCCAAGGTTAGGGTCTTTTTCAGGAAAGAATAAGGCAATGACACCTGGAATGGGATACCTGGGGTGATAGGTAGATCTAAAAATCTTGAATCTCCAGATTTCCCTGAACCCTCTGAACTTGCAGAAATGGCCCATTAACCTTATTAGGATTAAAAAGCCCCTTTTTCTACACAAAAGGCATGTGTATCTTTCCTAAAAAGCAACATGTCTTCAGGATCTACCTTCTCCCCACCTTCTGGCCACCAAGAAAATAATTTAGGCAAAAATTTACAATAACCCAGGCAGGGAAATGCTAGGTCTACTAAGGGAGAAAAGAGATTAAACTTCAAAGAAACACTTGGACCTGACCAACACGTACCAGTAGGAGGTGGTATTCTGGTATTCTCCAATCCAGGAGACTGGATTCTGAGGGTACTGAACCAAGAGGGAGGGTAGAAAATAAATTTGGTTGGTACTCTTCAATAATATAGAATGTATCACCCTGGTGAGGACCCTGGGAAACGATGTGAACACATGGCTAAGATGACACTTACTAGCATGCCCCTTAGATGGCCATTCTAAGTGAGGTGGCGATGTTAGAAATGTCATGGCAGATACGGGACTAAGAGATGAAAGTCTTAGAGATATGGGTATGTTAGAGGGGACATATTATAGAAGGTTAGAAATCCCATTAGACTATTTTATTCCAGGGAAGGGCCAGTGGGCTCACCATTTACCAAAACATTTAATGAATATGCTGGTCAGACTGCTCCCAACATCACTGAGAAGTTCATCTATTGCTTTCCTCCTAGGCCGGGTGAGTGGAAAATACCATTCCAGAACTGAGATCACCAACAGCACTGGGGATGATAGGATCAAACCCAGTAGAGACCAGGTGGCAGCACATAAGCATCAGAAGGCAGATGAGTACATTTGCCGTAAAGAGCATTAAGACTGCAGTCAAGTCCTCAAAGACATAGAAAACAAACTTATGGTTACCAAAGGGAAAGGGGGCGGATAAATTAGGAGTTTGGGATTAGCAGATACAAACTACTATATATAAAATCAATGAACAGGGAAATATATTCAATATCCTACAATAAACCATAATGGAAAAGAATATTTAAAAGATTATATATATATATATATATATAACTGAATCACTTTGCTGTGCACCAGAAACTAACATAACATCATAAATCAACTACCCCTCAATTAAAAAAAAAATAGATTGGAGTCAAGTCAAAGAGGAAGACAAGTCACAGGGAATTATGGAGATGATTAATAGAATACAGCATCCCAAGGGGAATAATAGACAGGTAGCCAAAAAGTACTATATTAATCTATAAAATCAATGATAAAAAATCAGGAAGCTGAGAGTAAGGGCAAATATACTGATAAAAGTTCACAATGTCTTAGCCAGTTTCCACCTCAGAGCCAGGTTTTGAACCTCAAACCTAATGACTGAAAAAGAAACGAGATCACCAAGAGAAAGAGCCCTGCCAAGCCCCAGCAATTGTACATGACTGTAATTCCCAAGTCTTATCTCAAAGGGACCTTCAGGTATTTACTACGGTAACTGTACACTAAGCAGAGAGGGATACCTAACATTTCAAGAACTGTTGGATACAGGTCTGAGATGATATGATACCCTGAGACCTGAAGTATATTATGGCCTATCTGTTACAGTGGGGTATATGAGGGTAGATAATAAACGGGGTTCTGGCCCAGCCATAGTTCACAGTGGGTCCACTGTATTTGCAGACTCACCCAATGGTAGTTTCTGGAGTCCCCAAATGTATGATGGTTATATTTCCTGCTTGGCACCATCCCATTATACTAGGTTCTTGGCCTGTGATGTAGGAGCTATAAAGGCCAAGTGGATATCTCTGAAACTGCTCCACCTATACTCCTTGCTAGGATAGTAAATAAATCACAATATCCCACGGCAGGAGAATAGCAGAAATTAGCATCACTCTTAAATACTAAAAGATTCAAGAGTGACAGCTGTCATCTTTTTTCTGTTTAATACATGTATTGTCCCCACACACACACAAAAAAGCAAAACCAAAGGCAACAAATATTGAAGAATAAAGTGAATTACTGTAAACTCAAGAAAATAGTAGTCCCAATTACTGCTGTGGAGCCCGATGCAGTAATATTTGCTAGAACAAATTTGCATGACCTTAGGAACTTGGTCAATGGCCATTGATTTGATCTGGTGAATGTTTTCCTTTGTATCTTTGTCAGAAGAAAGGAACAGATAACAGAATATATTTGCAGTTTTGCTCTAGGGCTATGAAAGCTATTCTTTCCTCTGTCATAACATAGTTTGAAAAAATCCAGGGTGTCTGAATATCACACGGCTCCAGTATTATACAAATGATATTATTCTAATTGGACTGGATGGGCAAGAAACGGCCAGCATGATTAAAGTCTTGGTAAGCCATATGTACTCCAGAAAGTACAAAATAAACCCTAGTGAGATGCTGAGGCCCACCAGGTTAATAGAAATTTTTGTGGTTTCTGTGTGCTAGGACATTCGCTCCAAAGTAAAGGACAAACTATTGCATCTTGTGCCTCCCACCATGAAGAATGAAACAGTGGCAGGTAGGCTCAGAGGTAGCGTATTAAACACCTGGGGGTATAGATAGTGCCTGAAAGGCTGGCAGTTATGAGTGGATCCCTGAGCAGGAAAGGGCTCTGCAGCAATTCCAGGCTGCAGTACAAGCAACTGTGCTGCCTGGGCTGTGGTCATATGATGTAGAAAACCCTGTGGTGTTAGAGAGATTAGTGGTGGGAAAGGTCATATTGACTTTATGACAAGCCCTAGTGGGAGAATATCATGCAGACCTCTAGGGTTCTGGAGCAAGGCCATCGCACCTGTAGTCGAGATTTATGGCCTTTGAGAAACATCTCCTGGTGTGCTCTTGGGACCTGGGGCTAGTAGCTGGGGCTAGTTTATCCCGCTAATCTTTCTCTTTTAAGCTTCCCTTTCACCAAGAGAAGGAAGACGCTCCTAGAACCAGTACTAAGTGAATCCAAGTGGTAGAAAGGGTGGATTATGGTTAATGTTTGATGTACTGCCTAGATCTCCTTGCAGAAAAAAAGGACTTATTACTTCCCTGGCTGTTGGGTGTGATGTCATAGGATAGTAGTCAACTATCAGCCTTTTGGGGGGCTATTCTCAGTAGAAGAAAGCTATCTTAGCCAAGTTGCACCTCTTTCCAGGTGTGCCTATATCCAATGGCTGAACAGTCTCAGGATATAAAGCCTCAGCTCCTTCATCCAAATTTGAGACATCTCTGGAAAACCAGATGGGTTCCAGAGCTATATCTGGGGTGGGCTGAGGTCTGGGGCTTACAAACTAGGTCAGCTACATTCTCCGGCTTCCTTTCCATATGTTTTGATCCTAAGAGCACTCTCTGATAGATATCCTGCCGATTTCCATTGCAGAGTCAGCTTCTCAGGGAACCCAACCTGTGAGACTGTGAGACACAGTCTTCTTTGGCTGACAGATATTAAGCCAAGGACACGAGTGACTCTTTTCCATTGGTTTCAATAGGAAAGAAAGAGATAGTCAATACTCAGGCTGTTATTCCTTCCTTTCTATCTCTTTTTTCTTCTTTCTTAAACTATAAGTTTCTAAACCTTTTGCCCTTGAATCAAATTTACTTATCTTACCTGAAATTTGTAACTAGAGGAACTTCTCAGACATAAATATTATCATTTATTTTTTAAAATAATTTTCATCCTCATGACTCTGTCTCTCACTTATATACATCCACATTTATTTAATGTATTTCTATGTTTAAAGTATCAGAGGCTGATAAAGACAGTTCCCCCCAAATTTCTCAGTTAATTCTGAGTTAACCTGAGGAAGTCATAGTTTTTCATAAATAAAATTGAAATTTTTATACATAAATGTTGTGAGAAACGTGATTATTTTCCCCCTTCTGTGAGTTTTAGAGTGATAATATTTAGGGTATTCATCTAATTATAGATAATATCTAGGAAAAATAATAAAACTAAATATAATGCATGGTTTTTGATTCAAGTCATTGGTCTAAGAATACTTTTTTTCCATCCTTCCAAAGTCACATTAAAATACTTAATATAATATTTTCAAGAGAAAAAAGAATATCATTGGGAATCCATGAAGATAATCCAGAGACATTTCAGGAGCTAGGTAGAGACGGGCAGAGAAATTGGTGCAGATGAAATACCAAAGCACAGTTTTCAAATTGTGCACTACGCAATTCTAGGGGTCTCCATTCACAAAGACTTGTGCCCTGTTCATCCTGCACAACATCCAGAGAGGCCCTGGAGACAAAAACCCAAGATACCTGTGAGTACTAGTTTTCCCCAGTGATTCCTAAAGGAGTGCTAAACTAAAGCCAACAAAACCTAAGAACAGAAGTGGGCCTTGGGGTCATCAGAAAAATTCATTAAATAATTGATAACAAAATAGCTGAGTGAGTAACTCCTTCCTTTCTCGCACAGGAAAAAGGGAGTGACTGACACTAAGTATTTTGCCCTCTGGGTAAAATCCTGATGCAAACTAAAGAAAGTCTGTAATCTGTCTGGGGAGGGTTTAAGGTCCTAGGAGAGAGGCACACTGGAGCTTTGGGCAAGTCCTGACTGTCACAGCAGATAAGGTGTGGGAAACTAAAAAATCCAATCTGCCCTTGATGGAAATAACTTATCCTGCTCCACCTCCAGAGTCAAGCCCTCGTTTTGGCAAGTGCATAAGTCTTCAGGCTCCCTGCCTATATTAATCAATTTAGTCATTCTATTAATTATAAATGAGCAATCAAGACTAAGCAGACAGTTTAAGACAATCAAAATCCTGAGTGACAACAAAAATAAAACTGCCTAGGAAATAAATTATTAAAAGAAAAAAGGTAATTAAAATATATAATTAATAATTTCATAGATTTTCAAATGGTACTGCATTTTTTCAAATAAACCAGGATGACATGATAAAGGAAAGAAAATCAAAGGAAAACGTAAAGTTCTTGAAAGTTTTTGCTTTCAAAAACAAAGAGAGCGAATTTTCTGATTAATAAAATAACTGAAGACCAAATAAGTGATCTGTATTAAAGAAGTTTCTTAGGATATACGATAAAAAGATAAAGTTCAGAAATATACAAGAAAAGTTATAATATGTGGAGGATAGACTCAAAAGATATAGGAAATAGAGTGTAGAAAATAGGGTTAACAGGAGAGAAAACATTTAAGAACAGAAAAGTTTCTAAACTGAAGAATAGTATAAATATTTAAGTTGAAAGGACCCATGGAATTAGTGGAAAACTTACAAAGAAACCCACACCTAGATAAATCCTGAAAGATTCAAGAGAGAGAAAGTGGGAGAGTAAAAAAGGCATATATCAAGAAATAAAAATCACATTTACCTCAGACTTTTCATCAGCAATACTGAATAAAGACAACTGAGTAATAGTTTCAAATTCTAAGCCTACAGTTCTATACCTAGCCAAATTATTAATCAAGTGTGAGAAGAAAATAAAACTTGGGGGACATTCAGGAACTCAGAAAACTTATAATAGTTCATTTTAACACCTCTTACTGAGGTGGCCTATAATTCCCATTGGTATGTGTCTTCCCTACGACAAGTAATAAAACCAACTTGTTAAGCAGCATGTGTGTTCTTGGTGATCCAAGAAGTATTACATAGGATAGAAAAAAAGACATTTGAAATTACCCAGAAGAAATGAAGGACACTGAAAAGGAAATAAAAGAGAAGTTGTGAGGCTTGCCTTTTGGAATCTCCAGTTACACACCATTTTATTGTTCCTTTTACAGTCTAAATATTTTATTTAGTTGTACAGTAAATACGTGTATTTAGATGTGGGTATAACAAATGTTATTTATTGGTTTTCACCCTTGAGAAGAAACCTAGAAATAAAGGAGAGTGTATTTAACTATAGTGATGTAACTCAGCATACGAGGCAATATTATTAATCTTGATGTTGGAAAAATCATGATTTAGCCAACAGAAACTGAGATATGGAATGGAAAAAAATAAGATCTAGGAAAAGATCAGTGGGTTAATTAATTTCCTTACCTTTCATAAAGTAGAATCCATAGATATTGTTAAAAGTTGATAAAAGAAATAAAAGCTTAAGAATACAGTTAAAAGTTGAAACTACTACATGAAAAACTAAAAATAAATCAGTAAAACAATGTCTAATTTGTGGCAGGGGAATGGAAGATGGTATAAATGCAGTGAATTCTCATCCTTTATTTAAGGGAGTAAATAGATACTCTTTAATGTTGACAAACCAAAAAGCAGAGGTATAGCACAGGATTTAAAGTTGTAATATTAAACTCAGTATGACTAACGCAATAAAATTTTTAGCTGTGATTGCAACAGCAGAATGGAAATGAGGCCATGGGAAAAGGCAAATTTTATTCTATATTTCATAGCTTTCTGTATGCATTCTGACTATGTGTGTCTATTACTTGTATAACTTAAATAAATAATGGTACACATAACACATTTTGCACTAGATAAAAAGTGGTTTATAAAATATTAAGTAAAAAAGCAAGTTTCAGAAAAGTATGTGTAACATGATCTCATATATGTAAATATATATAAAGTACATATTGCCAATAAATATAATAAATAATGTACATGTAGCAAATGCATATATTGCATTATATCTTACCATATACACACATTAACAATGGCCATTTCTTGGAGAATGGGTGGCTTGAGCTGAAATAGTGTTGTGGAGAGAAATGAACGGATTTGATAGATGTTTTGAAAATTTATGGCTGGGTGATTGGATGTGAAGAATAAGAGAACAGCAAGGAATAAAAGAAAACTGCTAGCATTCTGGCTTGAGCACTGGATTGATAGTTGTTCCAATAGTTAAAGAGAAAAACATTGAGAGAATATTAGGGGTGTTTGCTTATCTATTAGTTCATTTGTTTTTTCAGAGTATGGGATGAGCAATAATCAATTTGATATTGAACAAATTAAATTCTAGTTTGTATATAGTACATCTAATTGGGCTTTCTCAGTAGGCAACTCGATATACAAGTTTGAAGTGTAGAAGAGAAATTTGACCTCGTAATACAGAGGGATACTTGTTAGCCCATAGGGGCTTAGAAGGGGTACTTGAAAACATGTAGTGACTAATAAACAACAGAAATTTACTTCTCATACTTCTGCAGGCTGGGAAGTTTAAGATCAGGATGTTGGCAGATTTGGTGTCAGGTGAGAGCCTGCTTCCTGACTCATATACATGCAATTCGTGAGGCACCCAAACATTTGAGGTTCCAAGAGTATTTGCAGGTAGGTCATGCAATCTAGAAGTGAGGAGGGAAAATATTTAGATCCCTCCTTTCCTACTGTATTTGGTCAGAGTTGAATCAGAGAAGCAGAGTTTGATAGAGGAATCTGATCTCACACAATGTGGAAGCTGGCTAAGCAGTCTCAGTAAGATTACTGCCTTTGTTTCTGATGCTGGAGCTTGAAACACACAGGTCACAGATGGTCTGGAAGAGGAGACGGTTGTAAGCGGGGAGCCCAAGGACCAGCTGACACCTCTCAGCACCCACTAGCTGTAACTCTATGAGGACAGAAGCTGGTAACCTTTGTCATGGAGCTAAACACAGAAACACTGTCAGAAACACTGAAGGAGGATTGGGGAAGATGAGGCAGTTGTAGGCCCGGCTACTCACTCTTCCCAAGGTGAGCCATCAGCTAAGTGACAACACGCGTGAGCAACAAAAGCACCTCCCTTGACCTGAGCATAAAGACAAAAATGGTTGCTGCTTCACTCTTGCCTCCCAAATCTCTCATGAGAAGATTTCTTTTCCGCCCCAACCAGAAACACGCAGAGAATTTTGGAAAATGTAGTTCAATTGGTGCATTTAGAAGCCATGAAATCTAGTGATATTTTAAAAGATGTAGAACTAGTCATTAGTACCTTCTCGCTTTCTGTTACCTAGTTCTTTTCCAACTCTCAGCCCACAAGATCCCTAGGAGTCCTCACCAGGCAGCACCTATCAATGCTTGAGCTGAACGATCAGCCTGCAACCATCTGACCCAGTCCCACGTCAAACTCAATTTGCCAGTGCACCTCATCTCAGCAGGCTTCAGAAGTAACACAGTACGCCACACAGCGCTCCACGAATGCCTGCTGAGTGCTGGATAAACGAATGGATCTATGTTGAGTTAAATCTCATTGAAACACGGCTAACAATGCAGAAGGCAAGGTGGAATGACAAAAGCAGCAGCAGAGATACTCTCTGGGTCTTGACATCTGTCTTTGAATTTTGGCTCCATCACCCTGGTTTTGGTAAATTACTTAACCTTTTTCTGAGCTTCTGCTTGCCCATATCCTAAATTTGATTAATAGTATCATAGCTCACAGGGGTTTGTAAGAATAAAATATCTATCAAAATGCTTGTTACTTAGCAGTCACTCAACAGGTATTAGACGCTTCTGCTAATTTTTGAAACCCAACAAGAGGCTTTTGACCTTTGACTTAATATTATGCTGAGTGGTAAATTCCACTAGCTCAGGAAGAATTTTTGGCAGTGGGTCACCAAGTAGGCATATCAGCACAGTCTACGAGTATGAAACTCTACTTCCCCTAAAACATCTTTTTTCTTTTTTTTTTTTTTTTTTTGCTTTCTCACCTTTTCATATATCCCTCTGCTTCTGCATCCACAGGCTTCCTAATTGGGTAGCAAATTTTTAGCTTTTCCTTAAGAGCTACCACAGTATGGGGGGAGTGGGGAAAGGGCAGGTGACAGTGAGAGAAAATCAGTGGTGTTGAGAGGCAGCAGGGAAAATTACAGACAGTTTTATCTATGGGTCAGTATTAAGTTGTGAACTGCTAGTAAAAATTTAGTATTAGCACCATAAGGATTATCAGTAGGCTCCAATCTGCAAACATACTGTGACATGACCCTGTCAAAATTGCTGCCTGGTATAGTCTCTTTACTAGTAACATTGTAGGAATAAAGAAGAAAATGGACTGAGTACAACTATGCACTTGGAAACCAGCTGAAAGATTCTTATTCAGATAAAGACCCCTTTGTCAGCATATTACCTGTAGTATTGACATGCCATTCTGCTTTTCAGCCATATTTCACAAGAAGTTTGTTATATCATTTGGCGGCCATTTGTTCTAACTTCCCTGACATCATAAAACAGTCATAGTCTGTGATTTTCCCCCACTAGTTACTTATTCACTTATTGCTCTATTTTGCTACTGTTTTGCTTTCTGCTCCATTTCCTACTAGCATAGAAGCTTCCTATGTGTTAAAGTAGCGGATATTGGAGGTATGGGAAAATGTTAAGATTCTCAAATTTTGACCTGATTTATGCAAGTTTTTTGGTAATAATTACCTGTTTGTTCTTTATCATGAAAGCTTTCAGACACTTTATGAATCTCTACCTATACCACCACCATCAGGCACCCAGAGTTACAAAGATGAATCATGAAAATAGAGTAAGCAATTATTAGACTAGCTCATTCACTATTACTGTGGTCTACCTTGCTACACGGAATTTATGATTAAAAACATCATTCAGATTTCACTAATTATGAGATATTTCATTCAAGTTATGATTCTACAATGTCAAGGATATAATTTCCATCTGGTAGATCATTTAGGTTAAGTAATCAGAATTTAGACCCAAAGGAATTTGCTCCTCAGGCAAATGTACACAGGTCCATTGTTAAGCACCAACAAAATGTCTTAATGCAAGGCTCCACACTCCAGCAGGTTAAAAAGTAAGAGTCCTAGGGTAAGCTGGGATGAAGTGAGAGAGTGGCATGGACTTATATACACTACCAAATGTAAAACAGATAGCTAGTGGGAAGCAGCCACATAGCACAGGGAGATCAGCTCGGTGCTTTGTGACCACCTAGAGGGGTGGGATAGGGAGGGTGGGAGGCAGACACAAGAAAGAGGGGATATGGGGGTATATGTATACGTATAACTGATTCACTTTGTTATAAAGCAGAAACTAACACACCATTGTAAAGAAATTATACTCCAATAAAGATGTTAAAAAAAAAAGAGTCCTATTTTAATATCCTTTTAGCAAAGTCTTTGTCACACCTGAGTTTTTCTTTTTAAAATGCAGCTATGGAATTGCTGCCTTTCACATCAGAAGCCAACACTAATGATGGCCAATGCTCCGCACACATGCAGCCAGGCCTGAAAAGATCCAAGTGTGACTCACGTTCCTTCTCACATAGCTCACACGTAAACCTTGGCACTCTTAGGACTCTTTCCAGTAGACTCTGTGCCCATAATGCCAGAGCATCCATGTTTCTCTCAGAGAGAGAGAGATGGAGAGACATTGAAAGAGAGACAGAGAGAAAGAAAGAGAGAACACCAGATGTTTGGTATCTTGTAGCTTTGACTCACTGTGTGTCATGTTGACTCAGTGCTGTGAGACTGGCTGTGTTCCAGGCATTGGGCTGTGGGACTCCTGTCTTGCCCTGGAATTTTGAAAATGATCCCAGGTAAGGCTGATGAAACATCTGTGCAAGCGTGCTGTGTTATCTGTAGCAAGTCCAAATCTGGCATGTGTTTTTAAAACAACAAGGTCTGCAAGTTGCTTTGTGAAAAGGTAATATTTGAAAGTCAGTGACATTTGAAAACACTTTAAAAATGGGAAATGTGTTATAAACATAAGCATCTATTAAAAGTGGAGGAGAGGGTGTTTATAAAAAGTCTTTCTGTAAACAAAAATGTTCTGAAATACTCAGAGACTCCCAATTGAACAGAAGAAAACAGATTTGTTACCTGATAACATCTAACAAATGTTCCAGACTTGAAGGTAAAAATTTGACTTTGAGATAAGTTGCTGCAGAGCTAAGGGCCTCATTGAATTCCCTGGCTTTGGAGTTGACTACAAATGATTGTTATGTTTCCCTGACTCAAAAGCAGGTCAGATCCCAGTATGCTTTGCTCCATTTAAATTCTAGCCATGTGGATATGAGAAAAACATAGAATTGGCATCTTCTTTTTCTGAAGGTTCATTTATCTGCACACTGTGTTGTCTACTCATATTACAAAGCAAAATTTAGTTTATGCAAATTACAAACTATATTTCAGCCATCTCCAACAGCCAATGTATATTACTAATCACCTGCCATGAACACGCAAAGTGCATTTAGCACTATCACAATCTTTCTGACGGCTTATCATTCTAATGGATTTCAAAGGGCTTTGTAGAAATACTAAAAAGCTAATATATTCACATGCATGTTTATATATATATATACATAGTTTTATACATTTATACATACATAAACACATATACATACATACACACAATTATTGTTTTTAAAATTGAATCATATTCAAACTTTACACTCCATTTTTTCCCAAATATGTAACATACATGGATACATATATCCATGATATGGACCATCCATATGAGTTCAGTCTTTTCCATTGCTGTGTATCATTCCATAGTCTCCATGTGACATGAGTATCGTATTAGATACCTTCTGCTTGACCACCCAGATCCTCTCTCCACCCATCTCTACTCTGTACTCTGGGAAGCAGACTCTCATGGCTTCCCTTGCTCCTGGTTGGTTCTGATGGGGTTAACAAATAGGAAGCCCTGGCAAGAAGTTAAAGAAAAAGGCTGAGGGCAGGGTACTTATTTCCTGGCCCCCTCCATGCAAGTTTGCCTCAGCCTGGCTCTGTCCCTCAACTGAAGGCCACTTCTCCTCCCAAGGAGTTTTCCTCTGCTCTACTTTCCTTCTGAGTTTGGTCACAGATTCCTCTCCTTGGGCCCAGGGAGGGTAACAGCTCTATTCCTACTCAAACTGGGTTATTGAAATAGCTCCTATGTATTCCCTACATACTGATTATACTTTTAAAATATCCATTTTGTGAATAAACTCAAATTCTCATGACTTATTTGTTTCCTTGGGACTCTGATAAAATTATTTAATTGTTCCCTGGCTGATGAACATTTATTTTATTTTCAGTATTTTTGCTGAAATAAAAATCCTTCTTAAATAGTGATGCTCTTATTTCTGTAAGATATTTGCCAAAAGCAACAATGCTCACTCAAAAGTTAAGTGAATTTTTAATGTTTATAGATATTTCCAGATAACTTTCTAAAAGATTTGAAGCAATTCACACTTGCACTAGCAGCTTAATTATTTATTGATTTTTAACAAGCATTTTAAATGCTTGCTATAAGCCAGACACTGTATAAAGGGCTTAACAAATATTAACTCATATAATCTAGTATATGAGGCTTCTCATTACTATAATCTAGTATATGAGGTGTCTCATTATTAAATTTGCATTTACATGGCTATTACTGAGGCTATCTATCTACCTACCTACCTATCTACCTATCCAGTCTAACTATATTTCCTCTTTAATGAATTGTCCATTTATATTCTTTGCCTTTCTATTGCATGTATATATTAATGAGACAAATTAAATTGAGAGAATTTGGGTGAGTGGTTGAGATCAACAGAATTTAATAGCCTTTAAAATAGATAATTTTCAAATTAAATAATTCTGTAAACACAATGAGAAATCAGATGCTATTCAACTATACTAAGATATACTCTGCCCTTATCCATAGCCAGTACATATGCACTAGAGTATGATCAGAAGAAATGCTTGATATTTTAGTGACAGAATATGTGACTATTTTATAGGTTGAGAAATCAGGAAAATTTTCCTAAGAAATCATTTATGAAGTAAAAGATTATGTTTTACAGGTATCTAAAATGTAAAAATGTGACTAGATCAAACTTGAAAAGATCTGGAAAAAAACTGGGAGTGAAAATCTTTACGTTTACAGATCAAGAAACTGAGTCTTCTAGTAATACATCTGACTAGTGACATTCAAGTGGAAAGAATCTTAGATTAACAGAGAGTAGAAGATCTTAACTGCTTTGAGCCTTTGTTTCTCATCCCTAGAACTGGGAAAATATTATAGTATGAGGTCTTCTTGGCTGACAGCAGGGTTGGGAAGATCAAATGAGACAATGGGGGTTTAAGTGTTAGAAAATTCTAACCCGGCATTGTTTTATGGTAAAACGAAGTCTAGAACCCAGGTGTTCTAGCTCATTCTGTTTGTTCAGCACGGTGCTGCCTCATCCAGGAAGTTCTGCTCATAGGCATTTTGTAGATCCTGGACAACTTAGGCCCAGGCATGTTAAATACTTCTTCAGGTAGTCTGCAGTTCCCATGAACCTAAAAATCCTCCAATTTACAGATACCTAAATTTTTTCTTTACTCAGGGCTCAGCAACAGAGGTAATAGTCAAAACAAGCATCTAATACTTTTAGCTAAAAAGTGCCAGATGGGAAATAACTCCTTTCAAGAGGAAAATTCAAGTCTGAGTGTTCGCTCACACTCCAAACATATTGCTTCTTTCCACCATCACCCTGCTACCTCACAAAAAGCACTTAGATGATGACAATGCAAAAGTTCCAACCCTGCTAAGAATAAGTTAGGCTACGCCAAAATGGACAATAGTAATGCAAGGCCACATAATGAACTGCATCTGATGACAGGCTCATAAGCTGTGCCCAATAATAAATGGTTTTTATTAATGAGAATTCAGGGAAATGCAATTATTTTCAAACTCCTAAACTACAAAGATGTCAGACTTTTGTTATATATGTAGTCTGATCTATGACTCTGATCCATTATTTTAAAATCTATGATATGCATTTTTTCTGCTGTAATTTCTGAGGACAGAAATTTGCAAATAAAAAATCTGTATAGTTTAACTATACAGAGGAATGACCCTCTTAACTTCTGAAGATCAAAATGCATTTTAAGGTAAAATATTAACCGTAAATATATTCTACTCAGAGGTATGAAAGGTATTTCATTTACTATGTTTACCTAAAAAAACCTGTGTCAGTCCTTGTTCAGGGTAAAATGGAGTAAGAAATTTTCACTCTGTCTCTCCTACTGAAATGCAGCTAGAATCTCAATACAATGCATGCAGAAGCCCTCTAAGGACTCTGAAAAAAAAAATAAGAGCAGGTGGATTGGAGAAGGAAACCATAATTTGAAGTACCACTGAACTGGAGGGGAGTCTCCCATTTCATTTTCTTCCGGTGGTTCCCAGGCTGGACTCAAAGGAAATTTGAACCCTGTAACTGCTCACTATGTGTAGACAGAACGTATGCCAAGGGAAGGCCTCTGTCTCTTAATTTGAGGAATGACAAAGGAAGCTCTGAGGGGTCAGAAAGAGGGAAGGAAAGCCCCTATATTTTTGTTTCATCCATCCTCCCCTGTTCTAGCCCCAGGCATTCCCATGGAAGTGGGAACAGCAATGAAATCAATATTTGAGCAGGCTCCGAAATCTCTAAAGGATGTGAAACTTTCTCTCTGTCCAGAGGAACTGTGGCCCCCAAAGTGTGAAGAGAATCTTTACCACTTTTTTTCCTCTCTCCATCCTCTCAACACTTGGTCTCAAACACAGTCACAATTATTAACTGTGCAACAGAGTGGGAGAAATAAAACCCTGGTTTTCTAGCTAGAGAGTAGGGAAGTGGGGATCCTGTGAGGTGAAAACTCACTGAGGTAGTAGAGAGGAAGACTAATACCCCACATCAAGTGGAGTTATTCTAGGAATGTAATGTTCAAACATTAATTAAAGATTAGAGAAAAGCAGATTTTTTTAAAAAAGCTTTCTACTTTTCAACATTGAGTATGATGTTGGCTGTAGGTTTATCATATCTGGCCTTTATTATATTTAGGTATGTGCCCTCTATGCCCACTCTGTTGAGAGTTTTTATCATAAATGGGTGTGGAATTTTGTCAAAAGCTTTTTCTGCATCTATTGAGATGTTAATATGATTTTTAATCTTCAATTTGTTAATGTGATGTATCACCTTCATTGATTTGCAGATATTGAAACATTCTTGCATCCCTGAAATAAATCCCACTTGATCATGGTGAATGATCCTTTTACTGTATTATTGAATTCAGTTTGCTAATATTTTGTTGAGGATTTTCGCATCTATGCTCATCAGTGATATTGGCCTGCAATTTTCTATTTTGGGATCTCTTTGGTTTTAATATCATGATATTAATATGATTAATATCAATATGATATTGATCTCCAGAATGAGTTCAGAAGTGTTCCTTCTTCTGAAATTTTTTGGAATAGTTTGAGAGGATAGGTGTTAACTCTTCTTTAAATGTATTGTAGAATTTACCTGTGAAGCTATCTGATCTTGCATTTATGTTTGTTGGGAGTTTTTTTCGTTTGTTTTTTTTGTTTTTTACTGGTTGTTTCATTACTGAAAATCAGTCTCTTCATATTTTCTATCTTTTCCTGGTTTACTTTTGGGAGATTGTACATTTCTAGGAATTTATCCATTTCTTCTAGATTGTCCATTTTATTGGTATACAACTGTTTGTAGTGATGTCTTACGATCCTTTATATTTCTGTGGTGTCAGTTTTAACTCTTCTTTCATTTCTGATTTTATTGGGGCCCTCTCTCTTTTTTCTTGTTGAGTCTGGCAAAACGTTTATTAATTTTGTTTTATCTTTTCAAAAACCAGCTCTTAGTTTCATTGAGCTTTTCTGTAGCTTTTTAAGTCTCTACTTCAGTTATTTCCACTCTGAATTTATTAGTTATTTTCTTCTACTAACTTTGGATTTTGTTTCTTCTTCTTTTTCTAGTTCCTTATTTAAGTGTATGGTTAGATTATCTGAAATTTTTCTTGTTTCCTGAGGTTGGCTTGTATCACCATAAACATTCCTCTTAGAATTGCTTTTGCTGTGTCCTATAGGTTTTGGATCACTGTGTTTCCATTTTGATTTGTCTCCAGGTATATTTTGATATCTTCAAGCGACCCATTGATTGTTTAGTAGCATATTGTTTAGCCTCCATGTGTTTGTGTTTTTTGCAGTTTTTTTTTCCTTGTGGTTGATTTCTAGTTTCATACCTTTGTGGTTGAAGAAGATGCTTGATAGAGTTTCAATCTTCTTAGATTTATTGAGACTGGCCTAGTATGTGAACCATACTGGAGAATGTCCCATGCACACTTGAAAAGAATGTGTATTCTGCTGCTTTTAGATGAAATGTCCTATATACACCTACTAAGTTCATCTCCTAATGTGTCATTTAAGGCCAGTATTTCCTTGTTGATTTTCTGTCTGGATAATCTGTCCATTGATGTAAATGGGATGTTAAAAGTCCCCTACTATTATTGTATTACTGTCAATTTTCCCTGTTGCGTTTGTTAATATTTGTTTCATGTATTCAGGTGCTCCTATGTTGGGTGCATATATATTTACAATTATATCCTCTCATTGGATTAATCCTTTATCATGTAATGTTCTTTGTTTCCTATTACAGTCTTTGTTTTAAAGTCTATTTTGTCAAATATAAGTATTGCTACATCAGATTTATTTTTGTTTCTATTTGCATGGAATATGTTTTTCCATCCCCTCACTTCTAGTCTGTGTGTCTTTAGATCTGAAGTGAGTCTCTTACAGACAGCATATATATGGGTCTTGCTTTTTATCTATTCAGCTACTCTATGTCTTTTAACTGAAGCATTTAGTCTATTTACACTTAAAGTAATCATTGATAGAAGTATACTGATTGTCCTTTAATTATTTGTTTTCTGGTTGTTTTTGTAGTTCTTTTTGTTCCTTTCTTCTTCTTTTGCTGTATTCTCATGTGATTTGATGATTGTCTTTAGTGTTATGTTTGGATTTCTCTTTTTTTCTGTTTCATTATAATTTTTTGGTTTGTGGTTACCATGAGGTTCATATATAACAAAATATTTATTTTAAAAAATACGGAATGTTTCATGAATTTATGTCATCCTTACACAGGGTCCATGTTAATCTTCTCTGTATCATTCCAATTTTAGTATTAGATATGTACTGGCAAAGTGAGCACAGCATTGCAATTTTAAACAATCAAAATCACAAAGCCAAAAGAAAAGAATGGAAGCTGCATCACTCATTCTAAAATGTTGTAGACACCTCATGGTGTATCTTCTTCAATAAATGAAATCTCATATATCTTTCTATGGACTCAGATTTCTACAATACTGATTAAGGATTATGAAAACGAATTCTCTAATTCTTTGTTAACATATCAATATATAAATGTTAATGCTATCCATTATTGACAATCGTGTTTAGGATGCCAACAAAATTATCCCTTCTAATTTTTTTTTAAAGACAAATAGTGGAAAGGCATATTCTATGGCTTTGTGTTATAGGAAACTCTTTATCCAGAAATACCTCCTTTGCACATTTTATAAAAATTGAGACAAAAAATTACAGTAAGAAAGATTTGAGCTTTCTTTAACTTTTCAAATGAAAACCAGATAAGAAGGAAAGATCAGAGATATAATATATACATATGTTTAATTGTTTCTTAAAGAGAGCAGGGTTTGAATTTCAAATGAGCAATCTTCAATGCTCTTTGAGATTTGGAGAAATCAACCAATACTTAAACTTCTATATATTACTGTGGTAGTCGTTTTGATGAGTCAGTTTGGCTAGTCTCCAGTTATTCTTTCAAACACTATTCTAGGTGTTGCTGTGAAGTTTTTTGTAGATGGGATTAAAATCCATAATCAGTTGACTTTAGAAATGGAGATTATTTTAGATAGTTTGGGCAGGCCTGATTCAATCAGCTGAAAGAGGTTAAAAGCAGAGCTGAGGCTTTCATAAGAAATTGTGTGGACAACAGCTTTATCCTGTGCCTGAGAGTTCCAGCCTGACCCTCCTGACAGCCTGCCCTACAAGTTTTAGACATGCTTAGCCAGCCCCCCAAATGGTATAAGCCAGTTCCCCGCAATAAATCTCTTAATTTATATTTCCTACTGATTCTATTTCTCTGGCTTAATCCTGATTTATACAGTTACCTGGATTATGATTTCAAACAACATTAACCAAGGAAATTATAGTTAATATTACCAAACTGTGTTTCCTAACCTTCACAAAAATATTGTTATATCTTACAAATTAATTAAACTCAGAGTACATGTTTCACTGCTAGAAGGTATCCTGTCAGTTTTGTGAATATTTATTATAGCTACAGTCTGATTTTTCCTGGGTCAACTTCAATCATTTTGTTTGTTAGAGTATAGAAACTTACTTGTTTTCATGTATAGTACTTTTGATGCTTATATAAATGTGTGTATACTGTTAATACAGGAATGTAAAAATATAAACAAGAGGACTGACTTTATTGGCAACCACAGTTCTTAAATACATATGATGGAAATTTCTGTTTGAATAAAGCAGTATAGAAACTACGTATTTTGCTATCTTTCAAAAGCAAAATGTGGCAACCCACCACCATCTCGAACGCCACCATATAGACAGAGGTCTTTTGCTTATAAGATGTCCTCCAAGAAGAGTGACCAGAAATACTTCAGTGGTCTCCTTGGAATTTTTTTCATTTTTGTTTATGAAACAATCACTTTCATGCCTCGGAGCCTATGGTGTTAGAAGTGGTAATATTACCCATCCAAAACATAGTTAACTCTTTTCTAAGCTTTAACAATGGATAATGGAGCAATTTAGTGAGGCTTTCACTTCTATTGTTTCCAGATTGTTTCCATTTTTAAATTAACCTCATTTCATTTTATTATTTATTATTATTAACATCTTTATTGGAGTATAATTGCTTTACAATGGTGTGTTAGTTTCTGCTTTATAACAAAGTGAATCAGTTATACATATACATATATCCCCATATCTCCTCCCTCTTGCATCTCCCTCCCACCCTCCCTATCCCACCCCTCTAGGTGGTCACAAAGCACCAAGCTGATCTCCCTGTGCTATGCGGCTGCTTCCCACTAGCTATCTATTTTACACTTGGTAGTGCATATACGTCCATGCCACTCTCTCACTTTGTCCCAGCTTCCCTTCCCCCTCCCCGTGTCCTCAAGTCCATTCTCTGTGGTCTGCGTCTTTATTCCTGTCCTGCCCCTAGGTTCTTCAGAACCAGTTTTGGGTTTTTTTTAGATTACATATATGTGTGTTAGCCTATGGTATTTTTCTCTTTCTGACTTGCTTCAACGCTGTATGACAGACTCTAGGTCCATCCACCTCAATTTCATTTCTTTTTATGGCTGAGTAATATTCCATTGTATATATGTGCCGCATATTCTTTATCCATTCATCTGTCGATGGACACTTTAACCTCATTTTAAACAGTGGAGTTTTTTAGTTCTTCAGTTAAGTTTGTTTGTTTTTTGTTTTTACTTTCCATCATAAGCATATTTCCAAAGTTACATCCTGGTTGAACACCCTCTCAACAGCATTTTTTTTTTCTTTTTTTGGAGCACATGGTTCAGGACGATAAACCCAGTCTACACTGATGAAGGGAGGATGACAGTAAGTCTTCTGACTCACTGAGTTGTTTTCCCCCTTTTCTCAGTATTAGCTCTGGGCAAGATTTTATAATGCAGGCCAAAAAGAATTTATACTACCTTAACCCCTATGGGCCATATTTCTGACTTGGTGTAGTGATGACATTTGATCAGGATTTTAAGCTCTAGAGTTTTCATTACAGAGCTAAAAAACATCCTTGAGATCAATGCTGGAGGACACTGAGACTGGTATGAATAAATCATGTGGTGGTATATTGATAATGTACACTACTGAATATACAGAATTTAATATTAAGGTATTATGGCTGGATTTTCAAATTCTGCTGCTAGAATATTATCAATACTGCTATAAGCTATTTTTCAAAATAAGAGCCATCATTTTATTACCATTAGTAACTGTATTGTGTGCTTCAGGGCACTAGCTGATTGCCTTTGGGGCCCTGTTACCTAAACTGGGAAGATAAAATTAATTAATAGGATAGTGGGCTTTTTCATCCAACTCTGAAGCTTGCCGGATTTTAAGTATAGCCAGAAGCAGAATATTCAAGTGAACAACTTAACAGATTCAGTGGGATGAATTTGATGTTGCTATTAGGGACAACTGACTTCCGTGTACACTTTTTTTGTGTGTGTGTCTTCAGTTTGCAGAAACAGGATAGCACTGGGGAGACCTGTAAGATACATTTTCCAAGGTATTCTAAGAACTGCTTCTTTCAAACATTATTAGCTTATCTTCCATGTACTCTATAGCTATTAGAGTCTTTTTTTTTTTTGACGGTACACGGGCCTCTCACTGCTGTGGCCTCTCCTGTTGCGGAGCACAGGCTCCGGACGCGCAGGCTCAGTGGCCATGGCTCACGGGCCCAGCCGCTCCACAGCATGTGGGATCTTCCCGGACCGGGGCACGAACCCGTGTCCCCTGCATCGGCAGGCGGACTCTCAACCACTGAGCCACCAGGGAAGCCTGCTATTAGAGTCTTTTAAAACAACTTTTCAATTATAAGGGTGAGATGAAACTGGTAAGAGTCAAACTCCATTCTTCCCTGGTCCTCTACTCATATCTAAACTATTTCAGGCAATAGATGTGTTCTTTTATTTTGGAACACATGAGCTCTTTGAAAATATTTATTTTTGAGTAGAATGGCAGAGAACAGTAGTGTCAAGGAATTTATCAAAAGTTAGACATCTCTTGCCAGAAAGACAAGGTGTCCCAGAGGAGTTTGGCTTGAATTGAACCCCCCCACCAAATGATAAGAACTGGGCAGCACAGGAGATAAAAAATTATAGTTTCTTTTAGCATTGTGGTCACAAACTTACTCTACAATGTATCAGGCCGTGTATTTTAGACAACAGAGGCTCATCAAATATTTGAAAAACTAGAGAATAATTGCTCTCCTTATTAGTATTAAAATCAAATTGAAGAACTATCTATGGAGTCTTTCACTTCCAATTAAGATTAAGTAATTATCACACAGGGAGATCAGCTCGGTGCTTTGTGACCACCTAGAGGGGTGGGATAGGGAGGGTGGGAGGGAGACGCAAGAGGGAGGAGATATGGGGATATATGTATATGTATAGCTGATTCACCTTGATATAAAGCAGAAATTAACACACCATTGTAAAGCAATTATACTCCAATAAAGATGTTAGAAAAAAAGATTAAGTAATTTTCAGAAGGCTAACATTCTTAATGTGAACACCCAAGAAAACCAGGTAAATTATAAAAATCATATTTTAAAGGCATTAGAGAGCTGTGAATGCAAGGAAGATTATAGGGACTAAACATTCAGAGAAAATATTTAGGAAAATGTTCAGAGATGAGCTCAGAATTTTCAGCTGTCTTTTCCTGGAAGCATGTGATAATTTTGAGTGTGATCTAGAGCTTGAGAATCTGGACTTCCTTCAGATAGAAAACCAATGAGAAGGGACAAATAAACCAACAGAGTTTTTAGCAGTCATCCAGGGCTGGAGACTTAAATTGCCTCAAACACATGGCCAGTTTCTTAGAGCATAACTTAATTTATAGATGGACAGAGTAAGTATTTAAAGAACCAAGTTGGAAATTTTATTGAATTTTTTACTGAATACTGAAATTTTACTGAATACTGCAGTCTCTCTGCTGGAGGAAAGGTCTATGAAACTATTTTTAGAGGTACTGGAGATAGTGGTGAACTGACACTACATTCTTCCATTAGCTTTTCTTTCTGGGAATATTTGCTGATTCTGAATACAGCTAGAGAGGACTTCCCTACTGGTCCAGTGGTTAAGACTCCATGCTTCTGCTGCAAAGGGTACAGGTTCCATCCCTGGTCAGGGATCTAAGATCCTGCATGCTGCATGGTATGGCCAAAAAAGAAAAAAGAGAGAGAGAGAATACAGCTAGAGATACAGAATCCAGGGTTGGTCCCTGGCAGACAGTTCTTGGGAAACCAAGAAACAAGCAAGAGTTTTGTCAATCAAACACAGAGCCAGATTTCCTCATAATTGCTATTCAAAAGCTACACAGGACAAGACTAAGCTGAAAATCTCTGAAAAGCAGAGCAAAAATTCCAACAGCCTTCCAGAGGTGAGAAGAAAAATGCTCCCTAGGTTCTCAATTAAAAGGTCTTGGTGGGTGTACCCTAAGAATAAAGACAAAGTAGAAATAGATTGAATCTTGACAATCAAGTGCAGTTTTGACCTGGCCCCATTTCTGAATGGATTAAAATGATCATCTATTTCATTTCTTAGAACCCTGCTGGTGATAAAATGGCATCTATAATATGAACTTTTACAGTTTTTTTAATGTACAGTGTTCAAAATTATATAAAAAATCTTTAAGCATGAAAAATGTCATATGATCAGTAACCAAGAGGAAAAACAGACAAAATCAGACTTTCAGGTGATCCTGATATTGAGATCAGAAGTCAATGACTGTGACTAAAATACTCAAGAAATTATAGGCAATATGGAAAATTGGTAACATATGGAGTTCAATATACTATAAGAATAAGATGAATATTGTGGAAACGAAAACACAATATCTGAAAATTAAGAAAACAATTAATAGTTTTCACAGAAATTTAGACAAAGTAGAGGACAGGTCAGTAGAAAATATACAATCTGAAGTACAGAATAACCAAAAAAGAGCATAACAGACATAAGGGACTCTGTAAAAAGCCTAACATACATGTAAATGGAAAAAAAGAGAGATACTTTCAAAGAAATGTTAGCTAAGAATTTTAAAAAAACAGCTGAACATCATCAACACAGATAAAAGCTCAGCAAACCACAAGCAAGATTTAAAAATATATTACTATGAAATTTACAGTCAAGTTGCAGATCACGAAAGACCAGGAGAAAGTCTCACAAGTGGCAATCAATAAAAAAGACATTATTTCCAAAAGAACAAAAATAAGACTAACAGATGACTTCTCATTAGAAACAAAGGAAGTTGGAAAGTAATTAGTTAATATTTTTGAAGTGTTAAAATAATTGTTAGTTTAGAATCCTATACCTAGTACAAATATTCTTCAAAAACAAACAGGAAATTAAGGTGTTCTCAGCAAACAGAAACTAAGAGTACATCATCAAAAGGCATTAGAAGACATATAAAAGGACTTCTTAAGAGAAATAATTCCAGACAAATAAATGGAACACATAAAGGAATTAAGAGCACTGGAAATGGTAAATATGTATATAAATATACATTGGTTGTATAAAAGAATAATTATAATGTCATAAACTTTGTAACATAAATACAAACTTAAAGTGCATTACAACAATGATCCAAACATGGGAGGTGAATTCTTGAAAGTAAAATGTTCTAAGATGCTAGCATTATAGGGAAGTGAAATTATTAATAACTTGTATTAAATGGTAATAAGTCAACGATAAATCTTTAATAAGCACTAAAAGAGTAATTTAAATGTATAATTCACAAGGTAATTGAGAGAAAAACATAATCATAAAAATACGGTGCAAATCCAAAAAACTTAAAATGAGCAACGAAAGAATAAAGGAGACGTAACAGAGAGAAAACAGTAAAATCGTAGATTTAAATCAAACTATATCAATAATTACATTCAAGGTAAAAGGATTTGATATTTTAATTAAAATACTATGCTTATTAGATTGAAATAAAGAATAACTCTATTCTGCTAAGAAGAAAAATGTTTTGAATAGAAGCACACAGACATGGTAAAAATAAAAAGATAGGAATTGATGAATTATACAAATAAAAAGAACACTGGTATATTTATACTAAAAGAGAATGTAAGCTTTAAGGCAAGAAACACTACTCATAATAGAGAGAGATTTTAAAATCATGAAGAAATCAATCAACCAGGAAGCTATCACAATCCCAAATATATACATTATAAATAACACAGATTTAATATATATCAAGCAGAAAATAAGAAATCTAAACAGACAACAGACAATTCCACAATTATAGAGGAGGAATTAACAGACTTGTTTCTATAACTGATAGAAAAATCAGTCAGAGCACAGACGATCTAAACAACACAAATAATAAAACGTGACCAAATTCACATATACAGAACACTGCACCCAACAATTATATCATTTACATCTTTCGAACTGTAAAAAACATTCACCAAATTTATCATGTGTTAAGCTACTAAAATATTCTTACAAATATCAAAGGACTGAAATCATTTAGAGTATATTATCTCACTGCAGTCAAATTTAGCTAAAAGTGAATAATAAGAAAAAACTATATTAATTCCATATGCTTGGAAATTCCAGTTAATCCATAGGTCAAAGAAGAAATTACAATGGAAATTAAAATGTTATGAACTAAATAATAATGAAGACATGACATACCAAATCTTGCTAGGTAGAGCTGAAGCAGTGCTTAAAAGAAAATGTAGAGTCATATGTGCATATATTAGAAAAAAAGAAATACTAAAAATCAACTAAGAATCCATCTCAAGAAACTACAAAAACTTATAGCAAATCAATCCTCAAGAATGAAGGAAACAAAAATGAAGGAAAAAATCAATGAAATATAAAATAAGCACACAATGGAGAGAATCAGCAAAAGGTTGTTTTTTTAACTTTCAGTAAAACTGAAAAGCCCCCAGCAAGCCTGATTAAAACAAAGAGAGAAAACACAAATTACCTATATCAGGAGTATAAGGGGAGGCATCAGTATAAATAATCCAAATATTAAAACTATAATGATTAAGTATGAAAAAATTTATGAAAAATCTTTAAGCGAATAAATTTGACAATTTGAATGATATGGAAAACCCAACTTACCAAACAGACTTAAGAAGAAATTTAAAATCTGAATAGTCTAAACCTCTTACAGAAATTAATCCAATTTTTTAAATCTTCTCACAAAGGAACTTCTAGGTCATAGTAAATTAACCTATGAATCCTTCCAAATACCAATATTACACAAAATCTACCAGAGAACAGATAAACAAGGGAATACTCCTACTTCTTCATGTGGAGCTTGCATAACCTTGAAATCAAACCCTACAAATAAATGAAAAGAGAAAAACTTATTGGCCAATATCTCTCATCAATCTAGCTCAAATATCCTAAAAAACTACTAGAAAGTGGAACTCAGTTGTATTTAAAATTTAAAAAAAAAAAGGAATACTTCATAACTAAGCAGAGTTTAGTCCAGCAAATTAAGGGTATTTTTACATTTGGAAATCCATCAGTGTAATCCACTACATTAATGAAAACAGAAGAGAAGAATTAAATGGTCATCTCAATAGAAACAGAAAAGTAATTCGGTAAAATTTAACACCTATTCACCTTAAAAACACAGTAAACTGAATCTTGAAAATGAGGAAATACAAATTAAAATAGCAATGTAATATCAGCACACACAGGAATGGATAAAATTAAAAAGACTAAAAATACTAAATGTTGGAGAAGATGTATTGCACTGGGACTTCTTATATTGCCGGTAGAAATGCAACTAGGTATAAAACTTTAAAAAACTTATAGCAACACTAATGTACACACACCCCATGACTCAGCAATTACATTCCTAGGTATAGACATAGAAATATGGTTATGTGTTCATCAAAAACATATACAAGAATGCTTAAGACAGCACTCTAATAGTCTCAAACTAAAAATTACCCAAATGCCCAAAGTATGAATGGTTAAGTAAATTGCAGTACATTTATACAATGGAATTTTATGAAGCAATGAGAAGGAACAAACGAATTTACATGAATCTAAGAACATAATGTTGATTAAAAGAGATAGATACAAAAATAATATATAGTATATGACTCCATACGTTTCAAGTTCAAACATTTCAAGTTCAGAACTAATCTATACTGTCAAAAGTAAGAATAGTGGTTACCATGGGGAACAGGGTAGTGCCTGGAATGGCACATGAAGGGAGCTTCTGCAGTACTTGTAATACTTGTTTCTTGATCTGGTTGGTGGTTACACATGTGATCAGTTTGTGATAAATCACTGACCAGTATACTTATAATTTATGTACTTTTTCTTATATATTATACATCATTAAAAGTTTATATATCTATAGTATTAGTTATCTATTGCTGATGTGACAGATTAAAGCAACACTAATTTATTGTCTTGCAGTTCTATAGGTCAGAAGTTTGACTTGGGTCTCACTGAGCTAAAATCAAGGTTTCAACAGAGCTGCACTTCCTTCTGGAACCTCTAGGGAACACTCCAATTCCTTGCTTTTCCCAGCTTGTCTTTTCATTGGTTCATGGCTCTCTCCCTTCATCTTAAAAGCCAGCAACTCTCTGATCCTTTTTCTCTGACTGTAGCCAGGAAACATTCTCCACTTTTAAGGATTCACATGACTAGATTGCATCCACCTGAATAATCCATGATTATTATCCATGACCTCCCCATCTCAAGGTCCTTATCCTTAATCACAGCTGCAAATCCCTTTTGCCAAGTAAGGTAATATATTCACAGGTTCCAAGTTCTAGAGATCAGGATATGGACATCTTTAGGGGATTATTATTTTGCCTAGCATTTGTGTGTGTGTATTTATATTTTTAGTAAAATTTTACTTAGGGCTCTTAAGTCCTGATCTAGCCTCTTGGCCACCTTTTACAGTAAAAGAATAATCTGTGGATTCCATTCTTGATTCTGGGCATATGACTGTGCAACTTATTTCATTAGTTTCCTCAAATGTCATATTAGGAAGCTGGACTATCTGATCTCTAAATTAACTACCCATATCAAGAACTGATATAATCATATTAGTGATTGCAATACAAGGGACTTGGATTTCACCTTTCATTTGAATAATTTAAAACCCTCTTGGCTATTGGAAGTCCAACATATAAGATTAATCTGCTGGAGATGCCTGTATAATCCCAGAATATTCTACATAGAACAAATTACAGAGTGTCACTGACACATAAGAGAGTTACACCTTATGTACCTGGGGCTTTTCAAGGAAGGTAAGGCAAATAGAACAAAAGTAAAGATTTTACCTACATTATCTAACAATAGATCTTTGGGAGATATTTAGTATATTTAGGGGATGTACTCTTCTAAAGTTCATGTATTTTAGGTAATAAAATATTTCAATTATTCAACTACTCCCTATGAACAGAATTTACCTGGAAAATATTCAGTTATTTGAAAAATCCAGATGTTAAATCGTTTTTATCATATTTTAAGCACTGTTAAAGTTTTTTTTTTTTCTCATTATTGTTATTGCTTTTGCCACCTACAAAACTGACCTCTCTGGACACCATCGCCTAAAGCACTGTACAAGCTAAGTGGAGCTTTTAAATTCATAACCTCTGTGTTTTCAAAATCCTTTTAAATGATCATGAATCCGTATTGCCTTAGAATTTAATGCTATTTTCTATCTTCAGTACAGACAGTGGGTTCTCTCCCTGTCAGCTAGGATTTGGAAAGGACATCAGAGGCCAAGGAACATTGTTGACTTGGATGAGTTCCATGGGTGAAAAGACCAAACTGAGAGGACTGGCTACATTTTGGTAAGCAGCATCTAAGTGAAATGCTGCTTCCAAATGGTGTTTGAATAATTATATCCAGATAAGAAAGCTTTTCAGATTTGACTTGTGTGAACTTTTAAGTGGTAAATTGTCACACATTTCAACTGAGCTAATGTTTCACCAAATCAATTCATTTGACATTTCTGATCACAGTTAAATGATAGAAGTACTAAAGTTAATAAGAAGTGGTTGCAACACCTTCTCAAGTCACTCGTTAGAATAACTGCTACATCGGACTTTTCTTTCTAGTCCACTGCCATGAGCCAAATTCAGACCCTTAGGTTTACTCTCTTGTGATAATTTCCCAACTGATTTTCAGCCCTCTGATTTCTCTCCCCTACCATCCATTCTATATAAATCAGCAAGTCAATTTTCTCTAATACTATTTTGAGAATAACTTCCCTCTGTAAAAGGAGGGTCTGTGAGTCCCCACTGTTTATAAAATAAAGCCCAAACTATTCAGCATGTGTTCAACTACCTAAACCTAGCCATCCATCCAAATAAATAAATTATTTAATATGACTGTCTTAGGATCCTGCCTCTAAGTGTTTAATGACAGAATACTTCTCCCTTGGAATGTTACCTTATAGTAAGTTCTCTTCCTTCTTCTAATTGAAGGGATCTGTACCTCTTTGGGACTCAGAGCCATTAGTGTCTGAACAACTCATCCTTGTGCAATTAATATTCTATAATCTCATAACAACTCTTCTATTATTATAGTTGAACTTTATCTTACTGTTTCTTATTATTGCCTTATGAACTTGTCTGTTGGAAGAGAATACCTTAATCCCCTTGATATCTTTGATTATATATAGCACCGTGTCTGTGATGATCTTCTTGGCCTCTGTCCAGGTGAACTTCAAATAACTACAGCCGAAATTCACATCTCTTCCACTTGCAATATAATCCTTCCTATCCTTTCTTTAAACTCCAATTTGGGGATCATAATAGGATTCCTAGTCGAGGAAAAGACAGAAGCCCAAATTCTTAGTTCAATATTTTCAAGTCAGTCAGAAGGTCGGATTCCTAAGTGGGTAATTATTTTCTAATGACCTTTATTCTCCTCCGATGACAGGAGGCCAAGCTCACATCTCACTTGGAATCATTGTTCACTGCTCTCACCATTCCCCTGAGACACTGATAGTTTTTGTGCTTCTGTCTCCAGCTACAGGCTACCTCTAGTCTCTCAAACCGGACAGGTCCACCTCAACAAGCCTGTTTAATTTTGTCAGACCCTCCATATAGTGGCTGGTCCTGCTGTCTTTCTTTAAGTCCTTTTTCTAACAGTGCCTTTCATATAATAGATATTCAATAAATATTAGTTGATTTCACTTGAGAGTGCGTTTTGATATTCTCCTAGCAAGCCTGTCAGTGTTCTTGAACGGATCAGATTTCTAGTATTGTTCTCCTGTGACTTGAAGCTGGCAGCTGAAAATGAAGCAAAGGTTATGGCCAAACATCCAGAATAATGTACTAGGTATTGGTTCTTTTTCCAGCTTAATCTCTTGTTCTCCTTAGTCTCTTGTTGCTTTCTTTTTGTGACTCTTTCCCTGTCCTCTCCTTAGTCATTTTCCACTTGATTTCCCCATTTTTCTCACCAAGAACAAGACATGGGTTTCAAGTCATATTGTCTGGTACGTGGTTTTTAATTTTGAAGTAAATTTTTAAAATACGCTAATTTTGAGATCTAAGAGCCTTGTGTGCTCTAATTGGAAGTGAGTTGCTCTTCTCTGGTTGTAAATAATACATTTTGCAAGTGACTTCAAGTCTTTTAGTTCATGAGAGTGATTATGTACACTGATACTGCTCTGGCATTTGAAGGTGTTAAAAAAATAGGTTGCTTGATCTTGGGAGGGCATGTTACGGAAGAGACCCTAGGACCAATCTGCGGTTAAACTAAATCACTGGCTGACTCTAAATACATAGCAGAATCACCCGAAAATGTCTTTCCAAATGCCTTGGCCCCTCAAGTCCCATCTCTCAGGTTTGACTTGTGTGACCTTTTAAGTGGTAAATTGTCACACATTTCAACTGAGCTAATGTTTCACCAAATCAACTCATTTGAGACTTCTGATCCCGGTTAAATGATAGAAGTACTAAAGTTAATAAGAATCAGTTGCAACATCTTCTCAATTCACTCATTAGAATTGATTGAAATATGCAAAGTTGAGAACCAGTTAAGATCAATTAAGCACTTAAACCTAAATGTTCAATTCCAGCCGGAAAATTTCTTACTTTGTTATGTTATAATTAAAACAGTATTTTTCGGAACTAATCTTTGCATCCTAATATGTCTGTAAATTCTATTACAAGCCTATCATAAGCACTTTGATTTAAGGTGGCCATCAAATCCAAAGTAGCAGCAAGTTAGTAAGTCTCCTCAGAACAGTAGGAACCACTGGATTGAAAGGATTTTTTTTCAATTTTAGTGGACTAGAAAAAGTCACTTTTTTTTCAAAGCAAACTTCTATTGCTTCTGAGAAGCTTATTCAGAATTTAGATTTGTCAGGTATTATTGTTGCCTAACATTAGGGGTTCAGTCTCCTCTTCGGTCTTTGAAACCATTCGCTAAGAAAAGCACTTCAATTGGGTAAGCATTCACTGATTGTCTTCTACTTGTCCAAGGCTCTGCAAAGTCTGATATAAATACAAAGGAAGTGTATGACCCATTTACATTCTCAAGAAATTTATTGGGAAGAGTAGAGAGGCAAAATTTACATATATAAAACAATTATGGAACTATGTGAAACCATCCTGTGATTAAATAGAACCTAACATCTCTGTCTGTGTGTGTTTGTGTGTGTGTGTAAAATGGCTGATAAGGAAGAGACCAAAGTTCAAATGCACCATGGAGAGTCTAAGGTATAAGTGAATCAAATGAAAAAAAAAATGGGGTCATGGAAAGTAAGACGGCTAGAAAGAAACTAGGGAAATGGGAAGAAGGGAAAAAGAAGCAAAGGAAAAGGGGTGGCTGAATGTTATTTTAAATGTTCCCTTTTTCTGAATAACCACACATATGCAAAACATCTGGAAGAATATCATTCTCTGACATAACTCAATATGTCAGTTACATTTGACATATCTGAACCTACCTAAGATAACTGGACCTAACAATATCAACTCTCAGTTCATCAAAAATGGAGGTATAAAACTGTAGACCTCATATTGTTTCCATCCACCCACTTTTATAATGTGGCCCACTATATTTGTTACTGTTCTGGTGGAACAGAAATGGTAAATCAGGAGTCTCACATTCCAATCTTTGATGCATCCATTGAGTGAGCTGGATAAACTACTTCTCGGGGGCTCAGTTTCCTCATTTGCAAAACAGGCATAGTAATAACTTGAAAGGAAATGGTACATCCAGTTGTGTTTAGGTGATATATAGGTTATAGGATTCATTGAGCTGTATCTTGTGTGATTAGCACAACTGCCTAGCATGTTGTAAGCACTGACTAGGTGATAGCTCTTACTAATGTTCTTTTATTATTATTTGGTTAATAGATATATTGTTTCTGAATAAACAGAAGCAGTCATGTAAAGTGGGCTTATGAAACAATAGAAAGGGAGTTCAAAATAAGCATGTATTTAAAAACAAAGGCCTCATAGCCATCTTTATGACACTGCTCAAAATTTTAATATTATGTGAAATAGGCCCACCATACAAAATGTTCTAAATAGAAAGCCACCTTTATCTGTGAGGCTAAGAGAACTACATTGTGCACTCCAGGTTTTTTCCATTCATTTGCTCGAAGATAAGCAGCAAGCTGTTACTCTCTTTTGGGGCTGTCTTCAGAGACTATTTCTAGCCACCACTTGTGGGAATGCTTTATGAGATGTCAGCCTGTGTGAGTAGAGATAGCATGGTTTGTCATGGGCAGATAGGCCATATTCTGCTATGAACTGATGGCTTTGTCTTTTATCACTGTCACAGGCTTATTTAACAAGCTGTGACTCTGTGGTCCATCACAAAGAGAACTGTCATCCCCAGACACGTGGCCTGAACATCCTTTCATCTTCCATGCTGGTAGGATCTGTCATTTGACATCAGGCAGACCAGCAACTCCAGATGGACCATGCAGGCTGCAACCCTGTAACAGGGAAGGTTTGCACTGGCGTAGATCCAGGCTTTGCACCTTTGATTAGATTACACAAATGAGAAAAACATATGTAAGCTCTTAAGTTGTGTATGCTGATAATATGTCATAAATATCACTTGAAAAGAAATGGTACAACCAGTCGTGTTTAGGTGATAATTATTTATCATGGTGTTATTCTGAGTAACTGATAAATGAATTAAGATTGACTTACTCCGCTATCCCTCCATTTTAAAAACTCTTCTCTTTGCTAGCTATTAATAACATTTAAATTTTGAAGCAACTTTAGAACTTTAATTGTTGACAATTGGTTAGTACCTTGTTTGTGTGTATGTAGCAATTGTGTAACAAATCTGCAAATATTGACTCTCCCACTCATAATATCAGTTAAGGAATAATAAATCCAGAGACCTAAACAGAAAATTATTTAATATTTCTAAAGGAGCTCTGTGGCTGAGAGTTGAGAGGGTTGCTTAGTTACAGCCTTTTCACCAAAGCCTGTAGGACATATACTCTTGTCTGTGGAAACTGAGCCCAACCTGCTGAGTTCAGCACATTGCCTGACCCTGGGACATAGCATTCTGCTGTAGCTGTGACTTAGCAGACCAGGTTAAACTACTCTGGAGACATTAAAGTGTCAATATTTCATGTCTGCCTTCATGGGATTGAATTTAAGCTAAAATATTCAAAAGTCTTAGTTGTTTGGTCTCACTGGTGATTTCTGCTTTTTCATTCTCTTTAAATTTCCACATTTTGCAAAGTTATCTCTTAAGGAGTTTAGCTTTGTCTTTTTGCTGCTGTCATTTTCTTGATAAATACAAGGATGTTTAAAGCTAGAATCTTGGCTGCAGAGATTTAAAACTAAAGGGTAAGGAATCCATTGGTTATCCGGTGTTTCTTATGAAAGGACAAGACTATTAAACTCAAGCAAAGAATTTTTTTAAGTGAGAATGTAGATAATGATCATATAGCAGAGGGTGAACTCAGGACCCCCATGTATATTGGACACTGTACAAAGGAGCCAGCTAGGGTTGTGACTGGGGACTCAAATCTAGGCAGTGCTCAGCTCACCAAGCACCGTGCCCATGCAGGCGCTTCTACCAAAAGGGAAAGCCTTTTTCTAATCAATTACCCAGAATGAGTACTTTTTCTACCTGCACAAATACTAGATACGCTAGCAGTGGCCTTGGATAAATTAAAGGCAGGCATTTAACAAATGAAACATCTGCTTACCTAAAAGAATTACCTCTTAAAGACTCCAGGATTTTGGAAGAAAGAGCATTCAGAATTTGACTGAAGTCAAATGTAAATATTGCTTTAAGTATTTAAATAATATAATTAGACTTTATAAATTTGATTTATTTTTAGAATTTTAAGTTTTCTTGGTAAATCTATATAGTGTCCAAGACTAGGTTTGATCCTTTTTATTATACCACTACTTTGAATGCATGGGAAGCACCCCATGTAACCAGATACAAATATTTATTCTAATTAATACATTTATCTAGTAAACTATAATTTATCTTTATAAAAGAGATGTAATTAGCTTTGGTCATGATTACGTTTCAGGTTTGGCATTCCCTACCTTTGTCAAGTTTGACTTTCAGTATTTAGATAAACTAAAGTTTATCAAATATGCTAGTGAGCATATTCATACTACTTAAAACAGGGTATGTATAGAAAAGAATACATTGTGAGAATTTTCAGTTATAAACTAAACTAGGTTGATGGCCTCTTTGCTGTCTTGGGCAAATTAACTCTTCCGTTCCAGATTAGGTAACAACAGATGAGGGAGGTGCTGGGACATTTCCTCCAGAGGGTGGCGCTGGGACA
This sequence comes from Delphinapterus leucas, assembly GCF_059928025.1. Taxonomy (NCBI): domain Eukaryota; kingdom Metazoa; phylum Chordata; class Mammalia; order Artiodactyla; family Monodontidae; genus Delphinapterus; species Delphinapterus leucas. Next base: position 68,993,737 of record NC_143136.1, on the reverse strand, counting down.
TTTTCTCCAGAGGGTGGAGTGCACTCACCAGCTATGCGTATAGTACACTTACTCTCTTTTTCTCTTTAAATAATGTGTATGTTTGTAAGTAAAGATCAAATATACAACAATTAGATTTAAAAATCAGGTCCAGATTAAAAGCTTCTATTTGTTAACACAATATACCATCTAAAATATAAAAAATATGAACAAGAAGAGCTTAATTATAATATATCTTGATCGATCCACCATGGTCTTAAAGAAGGAATCATACAGAATCAAAGGGAAAGCTGAGGAGTCCATATATCTTTATCCACATAACTCCTATATTTAGCATTCACATGTAATTAATCACATGGTCAATTGGAGTCAGTTTCAACGAAAAAAAAAACTATCTGACTGATTCTTTCATTTAATTGTCCAAAATAAAATCTTTGGATGTAAATTGAACAGCAAATGTCAAAGCTTAAATTTTTCACATTTAGAATCCATGTTCTTGCATATTCAGGAGCAGCTAGCAAAATGTGAGCCGAAGTGAACCACAAAGATCTATTTCATTCAGAAAACCTGTTAAAATGAGGATTCACACTGGCTGCAAATTGTTTTCACTTTGGTTTACTAGCAGACTATAAACAAATAGTGAAAATGAGATAAAGATGCAAATGACCAAGCAGCTGTAGACCCCCAGTGGGAACTAGAGTTTCCTAGTTTTTCACAAAATGCCTCCCAAGTTTTGTGGTCAGCATAGCTTATGCAGAATGAGGATCCTAGGAGCTTAGAATTGGTTATGGCTCACAGCCTTTTGTGATATTAGGCTGGGAGAGGGCCGTGGAGATATTCAAAAGTCTAACTACTACACATAAGGCAATTCCTATGCTTATTTTAGTGTCGTAAAGCTAACAGCAGCTCTGGGCATGAGCTCCCATACAGGGCCTGGCATAAATTAGATGTCCTCCCAATTTCTGTTGAATTGACTCATCACAATATAGGCTATTTACAAGGAGTACCTCTGTGGGATCATGCTAATCTACTGGACTCCCATGGTTAGAGCAATCCTTGATGCTACTACGACTACTCGGATAGGAAAAAACTTGAAAATAACTAATGAGCTGCTTTATTGCACTGCATTCTAATTTCCTTACTTCTCTTTTGCTTCACACAGTCTATCTCACAACTGTAGCTAAGAGATCATTACCTTGTTCATACTTGTCAGGCTTAAAAGTACTCAGGTTCAGAAATAGAAGTACTTCTTTATATTCCTTGAAATTAGATGATATATTGGTTTTATTTCCAGAGAGTAAGTTGTGACACCTCTGGAGGCCAGTTTTTCATTTTCCTCCTTGATTCAAGTTATGAAAATGTGAATCAGATAAGAGCAAAGAAAAACTGTTAGAAAACTATCTTGGAAAGCTTTTATAAGTACCAGATATTCCCAGCTGGGGTGTCAAGCAGCATTATTCACAGGGTGTTTATATGTGTTTTGCTGAGAGATTAGGCAAGATTTAGCAGATCACCAGTGTATATCTATCATACTGATGATATTAATAACAAAAGATTTAATATATTTTGTTTTATATAGCCAAAAGTTCTTGACACATTTTACAGGACACTATTTATATTAAAATGTCAGCGTATTACTAAAACTATATCTTACTTATGATTACAGATTTAAACTAAAACCCCTGGTATGTTAATATCATAGTGAACACACAGTTCTATGAAACAATATGACAAAGAAATTTGGATGCCAGCCACACTTCTCTGAACCCCAATGCATGGCTTCTATGACCAAAGTCCAACTGGGGACAGCCACCACCGTAGTTCAAGATAAGCCCAGTCACACAAATGGTGCAGCTTTATTTTCAAATGTTACTCAACAAGTTAGAGAGGCTAGGTGATATTTTCCACTGAGTTTAGAGTTGTTCAGTAAGTGATAAAAATTGTACAATTTGTTCTCACCAAGGAAAATAAAAAGAAAAACATTTTTATTTTAGTTTTAGTTTTTTTTTTCCCTCTTTTTCCATTTTCAAGACCAAGTGAAATATTCTGGCTCTCATTTCAAATTACCCAAGCTTACATCTCATATAAAGGAATAATAGCAGACTTGTACATGAATCAGCTTTTTGAAAGTTTTTATGCAGGACCATGCTAGTTCTGCTTTCCCAGCCCAATAGCTTTTTGAATATTTCACAGCTATTCTTGAATTGATTTGATTCATTGACACCTGTCTCAGAATAGCGAACATTTTGTATTCACCTTGTCTGTGTTTTCTAAACTCACATCTCTTATTTTTCCTTGAGGAAGATTAGAAATGCAAAGATGAATAATTAGCCTCCCTGTCTACCTGTTTTGTGGCAGGTAGGATGCTTGAATACTGCATTCTATTTGTAAAGAGCGTTAATGAGAACATTAACAACAACAATTTATAAAGCACTTCACTCAAAAACAGAATCTGGAATGCAGTACATCACAATAAACAAAAAGAAACGCATGCACACACAGTCAATCATGAGTGCACACACATACATATACACACACATCCTAAACTGGGAACATTGCCCAGAAAAAGGCAAGCAATGCTGGCGAGAAGGGCATGCAAGCATGGGGAGGTGAACGGAATAGAGAGGCAAAACATTTACAATCCAAGGGTATTCAGACAATAAAAGGAAATTTGCCTGCCCGTGTTACTTGGAAAGATATGCACAAAATGTGATGTAAGTTAATAGTGTTCTGTATCAAGGTTACACTAACAATTGTACATTTATTATTTCCAGTGTACCTAACTGGGCTCAAACAAGTCAATTTCATGAGTTCTGCCTTCATGAGAGTTATAACATCCCCACCCAGCAAAAACATGTAGTGGAAACGTTATGAGGCTAGGAAGCAGAAGCTTCAAACTCTAGCCTCAGTTTAAGCATGCCTGCTTATGTGATCTTAAACTAACCAAATTGTATTTTGTTTCCTTCTTTATCAAGCAGAGAGAAAAAATTTTGTGATTTAAATCATATGAAAAATACTTTAAAATATATAAAATGTTGTAAAAAGTACAATTTGCAAATTTATGTGCAAACATATAATAAAAATATGTAATCATATACTTATGCATAATTATATATAACTGCAAATATAGATAATTACAAGTATAAAATTGTAAATACTATAATAGATAATGGTAAATATATAATATAAAATTGTATATATATATACAGAATGTTTATATATATATACACACACACACACACACACACACACATTTAGTCAGGATGTATTCAACTATAAATTCTTAAGTCAGAATTTTCATCATGCCTTTGTGTGTGTGTGTGTGTGTGTGTGTGTCTGTGCATGTGAGAGAGAGATATTTGAAATAGAAATATTTATAATTCTAATTAAATGACAGTAAATTAAATATATTTTCAGAATAAAGCAGTCATGGGAAAGGCCAAGGTCATTCCTACTTATTTTCTTATTAAGTCTATGATACACAATCTGAGCCGTTTTCTTATTAATTTCAGAAAAATACAGCTAAAATAGGAAAGTCAAGCAAAATAATTCATCTTTTGTTTCTCATACAAAAGGTCAAAGAAATTCTAGTCCCAGAGCAACATCAGAGAAGTAATTATAAGTTGACTATTAAATAAGAATGAGTAGTTGGAATGAGAGAGAATATTAATTGCAAATAATTAACTAAACCCCAGGATAAAAACTCTGTGCATCACAGACAAACCTGTGCTTTCTCCATTAGGTAAAGTTTTCCATTGGAGCAATAAGCTATTCTAAAAAAATCCTTATATAAAACCAGTATATGGATGAAGTGGAGGATTATGTGTATTTATTTGTGTGTTTCAGTGTATATATGTGTATATGTGCGAGGGCAGGGTGACAGTGGCGATTTACCTGCCATTTATGAACAATCATGAGATTATTTCCTTTCTCCTTTTAATCCTTTTGAAATCAAGAAAGGCAGATGTAGGCCTTTCAAATTATAGTTTGAAAAAAAATAAAATACAGTCAAATTATTTTGTGCAGCAGTTTCTGATTGAGTTCTATTCTAAAATAATGATAATAATAGCTAGATATCAAGTAACTATAAAATACATATTTAGTGTCTCTAACAATGTGTCTATAGCACACTTAGTGTCAAAGATACTATATTTTAGTGTTTAGATAACTTATTATTTATCAGTAGTGATTAAACTGACCATCTGAAACAGGTTAGCATAATCAATAAGTATTTGTTGAATCTAGAAAGGACTGAAAAATGGGAGAAAGGAAAGAAGAAAGAAAGGTAAGAAAGGGAGAGAGGGAAGGAGATAGGAAAGGAAAAGTTAAATAACAGTATATTGTGCATTGTAACAAGAATCCATCGGAAATTTTAGGCTAATTGTATTAAGTAGACAAATATTTTAATATCAGCTCAGCAAATTATGATCTCAGAAAGAACTCTAGTGATCTTAAATTATACCCTCTGATAAAAAAATCAACCTTACTACAATAAACTCTAAATTATCTAGGTATTTTTGTACTTGGCTTCTACCAAACAGAAATGAATATAAGAAAATCAGTGGGTCTCTGGAACTTAACCTTAAAAATAGTTTTCTGGATATTTCAATGAAATGCTTTCTACCTCTTCATTACTCAGTCTTCATGAGATTGAAAACCCCTGAAGCATTTCAAGACTATGTATTAACAAGGAAAGTCTCAATTTGTCTTCTTTCTTAAGTCAGGAAAATGTACAAAGAGATTTTTACAACAATTTGGAAATTTTTGAAAACTCTATGCAAAGAAAATTATTCAAGTTAAACAGTATATCTCAATTCTGCAGCAACTTTTCTGGTCTATCAGGTTTTTCATTACATCTCAGAGCTACAACATCCTTTGGGAAAGAAGCCCATGTCTGCACCCTTTGACATATTTAATTTTGGTTTTATATTTCTAAGGCATTCATAATTATTTCAGTAATCATAATATTTTATTTATAGTTTCAATACCATAGGAAGATAGAATTGGTTTGCTGAATCAAACAATTTCTTAAGAATAATTTCACTCTACATGGTTAGCAGTTTCATTAATCTACTAAGCTCTGAAGGAAATATTTAATATTCTACTTTCTATAATGATTAAATTTCCCATTTAAGGAATATTATTTTTTTTCAAATATCAAGAATAGTACCCCTCAAGTTTGGTCTAGATACTTGAAAATTATGAAGCGACCCAGGAACTGTGTTGTATTCCCTAAAGACGAATACTTTATCCTAACTACAGAATTCCACTACTCCTGGCTGCTGGTGTGTTTTGGTTGTTGTGTTTTGTTTTTCCCCTTCCACTTCTAACCTGTCTCTCCTTAAGTTTAGGTTGCCAGAAGAGACAGGTGGTGCATGAAGGCTACTTAACAACAGTGCCAATTTTAGCTCCACAGAAAAGAGGGGTAAAATTTAGTGAAAAGTGATGCCAAGGTGGGACAGAAGTAGGAGAGTTAGTAATGGGCATGATCTTCTTCCATCCTTCAGGTGCCTTTTGCATTTTCTCTTGTTCTGCCTAAATAAACAATAGAGACTTCTAAAACTGAGATTAACAAATTGTATTATTGATACACTTCTGTGTAAGCCACTGCAATACAGCCTCTCATTTAGTCTTTATAACACTCTTGTGTGGTAGCTATTATCATACACATTTTAATTAATTAATTAATTAACTTTTATTTTTGGCTGCACTGGGTCTTCATTGCTGCACACGGGCTTTCTCTAGTTGCCGCAAGCGGGGGCTACTCTTCGCTGCAGCGTGCAGGCTTCTCATTGCGGTGGCTTCTCTTGTTGCAGAGCACAGGCTCTAGGCACGCAGGCTTCAGTAGTTGTGGAACATAGGCTCAGTAGTTGTGGCTTGTGGGCTCTAGAGTGCAGTCTCAGTAGTTGTGGCGCATGGGCTTAGTTGCTCCGCGGCATGTGGGATCTTCCTGGACCAGTGCTCGAACCTGTGTCCCCGGCATTGGCAGGCAGATTCTTAACCACTGTGCCACCAGGGAAGTCCCTTTTATGCAAATTTTATAAATGAGGTATCTGAGGCTTAGAGTAGTGGAGTGACCTAACCAAGGTTGCACAGAGCTAAACAATGACAAAGCTCAAATATAGATAGTTCAATGGTAGAGCAGTTGTTCTCAACTAGGGGCAATTTTGCCCTTTAGGGGCATTTGGTAATGTCTAGACACTAGACATTATCCAAAATTTATGATTTTCACAACTAAAATAGGGGCACTTCCCACCAAAGAGCCCAGGTAGGCTCCAGTGCTGGGTTGCCTCAGGCCAAACAACCAACAGGGAGGGAACCCAGCCCCACCCATCAGCAGTCAAGTGGATTGAAGTTTTACTGAGCTCTGCCCATCAGAGCAACAGTCAGCTCTACCAACCACCAGTCCCTCCCATCAGGAAACTTACACACCTCTTAGACAGCCTCATCCACCATAGGGCAGAGAGCAGAAGCAAGAAGAATTACAGCCCTGCAGTCTGTGGGACAAAAACCACATTCACAGAAAGATAAACAAAATGAAAAGGCAGAGGGGGGCTTCCCTGGTGGCGCAGTGATTGAGAGTCTGCCTGCCGATGCAGGGGACACGGGTTCATGCCCCGGTCCAGGAAGATTCCACATGCCGCTGAGCGGCTGGGCCCGTGAGCCATGGCCACTGAGCGGCTGGGCCCGTGAGCCATGGCCGCTGGGCCTGCACGTCCGGAGCCTGTGCTCCACAACAGGAGAGGCCACAACAGTTAGAGGCCCGCGTACCACAAAAAAAAGAAAAAAGACAGAGGGCTATGTACCAGATGCACGAACAAGATAAAACCCCAGAAAAACAACTAAATGAAGTGGAGATAGGCAACCTTCCAGAAAAAGAATTCAGAATAATAATAATGAAGATGATCCAGGACCTTGGAAAAAGAATGGAGGCAAAGATCGAGAAGATGCAGGAAATGTTTAACAAACACCTAGAAAATTAATGAGCAAACAAACAGAGATGAACAATACAATAACTGAAATGAAAAATACACTAGAAGGAATCAATAGCACAATAACTGAGGTAGAAGAACGGATAAGTGACCTGGAAGACAGAATGGTGGAATTCACTGCTGTGGAACAGACTAAAGAAAAAAGAATGAAAAGAAATGAAGACAGCTTAAGAGACATCTGGGACAACATTAAATGCAACAACGTTCGCATTACAGGGGTCACAGAAGGAGAAGAGAGAGAGAAAGGACCAGAGAAAATATTTGAAGAGATTATAGTCAAAAACTTCCCTAACATGGGAAAGGAAACAGCCACCCAAATCCAGGAAGCGCAGTGAGTCCCATACAGGATAAACCCAAGAAGAAACATGCTGAGACACATAGTAATCAAATTGCAAAAATTAAAGACAAAGAAAAATTATTGAAAGCAGCAAGGGAAAAATGACAACATACAAGAAAACTCCCGTAAGGTTAACAGCTGATTTCTCAGCAGAAACTCTACAAGCCAGAAGGGAGTGGCATGATATACTTAAAGTGATGAAAGGGAAGAGCCTACAACCAAGATTACTCTACCCAGCAAGGATCTCATTCAGATTCGATGGAGAAATCAAAAGCTTTACAGACAAGCAAAAGCGAAGAGGACTCAGCACCACCAAAGCACAACAAATGCTAAAGGAACTTCTCTAAGTGGGAAACACAAGAGAAGAAAAGGGCCTACAAAAACAAACCCAAAACTATTAAGAAAATGGTCACAGGAACATACATATCAATAGTTACCTTAAACGTGAATGGATTAAATGCTCCAACCAAAAGGCACAGGCTTGCTGAATGGATACAAAAATAAGACCCATATATATGCTGTCTACAAGAGACCAACTTCACACCTAGGGATACATTCAGACTGAAAGTGAGAGGATGGAAAAAGATATGCCATGCAAATGGAAATCAAAAGAAAGCTGGAGTAGCAATACTCATATCAGATAAAATAAACTTTAAAATAAAGAATGTTACAAGAGACAAGGAAGGACACTACATAATGATCAAGGGATCAATCCAAGAAGAAGATATAACAATTATAAATATATATGAACCCAACATGGGAGCACCTCAATACATAAGGCAACTGCTAACCGCTATAAAAGAGGAAATCGACAGTAACACAATAATCGTGGGGGACTTCAACACCTCACTTACACCAATGGACAGATCATTCAAAATGAAAATAAATAAGGAAACAGAAGCTTTAAATGACACAATAGACCAGATAGATTTAATTAATATTTATAGGATATTCCATCCAAAAACAGCAGATTACACTTTCTTCTCAAGTGCGCACGGAATATTCTCCAGGATAGATCACATCTTGGGTCACAAATCAAGCCTCAGTAAATTTAAGAAAACTGAAATCATATCAAGCATCTTTACCAACCACAACACTATGAGATTAGAAATGAATTACAGGGAGAAAAATGTAAAAAGAAAAAACACATGGAGGCTAAACAATACGTTACTAAATAACCAAGAAATCACCAACGAAATCAAAGAGGAAATCAAAAAATACCTAGAGACAAATGACAGTGAAAACAGGATGATCCAAAACATACGGGATACAGCAAAAGCAGTTCTAAGAGGGAGTTCACAGCTATATAAGCCTACCTCAAGAAACAAGAAAAATCTCAAATAAACAATCAACGTTACACCTAAAGGAACTAGAGAAAGAAGAACAAACAAAATCCAAAGTTAGCAGAAGGAAAGAAATCATAAAGATCAGAGCAGAAATAAATGAAATAGAGACAAAAAAAACAAAAGCAAAGATCAATAAAACTAAAAGCTGGTTCTTTGAGAAGATACACAAAATTGATAAACCATTAGCAAGACTCACCAAGAAAAAGAGGAAGAGGACTCAAATCAATAAAATTAGAAATGAAAAAGGAGAAGTTACAACAGACACTGTAGAAATGCAAAGCATCCTAAGAGACTACTACAAGCAACTCTATGCCAATAAAATGGACAACCTGGAAGAAATGGACAAATTCTTAGAAAAGTATAACCTTCCAAGACTGAACCAGGAAGAAACAGAAAATATGAACAGACAAATCACAAGTAATAAAATTGAAACTGTGATTAAAAATCATCCAAAAAACAGGGCTTCCCCGGTGGTGCCATGGTTGAGATTCCGCCTGCCAATGCAGGGGACACGGGTTCGTGCCCCAGTCCAGGAAGATCCCACATGCCGCGGAGCGGCTGGACCCGTGAGCCATGGCCGCTGAGCCTGCGCATCCAGAGCCTGTGCTCCACGATGGGAGAGGCCACAACAGTGAGAGGCCCACGTACCGCAAAAAAAAAAAAAAAAAAAAAAAATCTTCCAAAAAGCAGAAGTCCAGGACCAGATGGCTTCACAGGTGAATTCTATCAAACATTTAGAGAAGAGCTAACACCCATCCTTCTCAAACTCTTCCAAAAAAATTGCAGAGGAAGGAACACTCCCAAACTCATTCTATGAGACCACCATCACCCTAATACCAAAACCAGACAAGGATACTACAAAAAATGAAAATTACAGACCAATATCACTGATGAATATAGATGCAAAAATCCTCAACAAAATACTAGCAAACAGAATCCAACAACACGTTAAAAGGATCATACACCATGATCAAGTGGGATTTATCACAGGGATGCAAGCATTCTTCAATATATGCAAATCAATCAATGTGATACACCATATTAACAGACTCAAGAAGAAAAACCATATGATCCTCTCAATAGATGCAAAAAAAACTTTTGACAGAGTTCAACACCCATTTATGATAAAAACTCTCCAGAAAGTGGGCATAGAGGGAACCAACCTCAACATAATAAAGGCTATATACAACAAACCCACAGCAAACATCATTCTCAGTGGTGAAAAACTGAAAGCATTTCCTCTAAGATCAGGAACAAGACAAGGATGTCCACTCTCGCCACTATTATTCAACATAGTTTTGGAAGTCCTAGCCATGGCAATCAGAGAAGAAAAAGAAAGAAAAGGAATCCAAACAGGAAAAGAAGAAGTAAAACTGTCACTGTTTGCAGATGACATGATACTATACATACAGAATCCTAAAGATGCCACCAGAAAACTACTAGAGCTAATCAATGAATTTGGTAAAGTTGCAGGATACAAAATTAATTCACAGAAATCTCTTGCATTCCTATACACTAACAATGAAAGATCAGAAAGAGAAATTAAGGGAACACTCCCATTTACCACTGCAACAAAAAGAATAAAATGCCTAGGAATAAACCTACCTAGGGAGACAAAAGACCTGTATGCAGAAAACTATAAGACACTGATGAAAGAAATCAAAGATGACACACAAAGATGGAAAGATATACCATGTTCTTGGATTGGAAGAATCAATATTGTGAAAATGACTTTACTACCCAAAGCAATCTACAGATTCAATGCAATCCCTATCAAATTACCAATGGTATTTTTTATGGAACTAGAACAAAAAATCTTAAAATTTGTATGGAGACACAAAAGACCCCAAATAGCCAAAGCAGTCTTGAGGGGAAAAAACGGAGCTGGAGGAATCAGATTCCCTGACTTCAGACTACACTACAAAGCTCCAGTAATCAAGACAATATGGTACTGGCACAAAAACAGAAACATCAATAAATGGAACAAGACAGAAAGCCCAGAGATAAACCCACGCACCTATGGTCAACTTATCTATGACAAAGGAGGCAGAAATATACAATGGAGAAAAGACAGTCACTTCAATAAGTGGTGCTGGGAAAACTGGACAGCTACATGTAAAAGAATGAAATTAGCACACTTCCTAACACCATACACAAAAATAAACTCAAAATGGATTAGAAACCTAAATGTAAGACCGGACACTATCAAAGTCTTAGAGGAAAACATAGGAAGAACACTCTTTGACATAAATCACAGCAAGATCTTTTTTGATCCACCTCCTAGAGTAATGGAAAGAAAAACAAAAATCAACAAATGGGACCTAATGAAATTTCAAAACTTTTGCACAGCAAAGGAAACCATAAACAAGACGAAAAGACAACCCTCAGAATGGGAGAAAATACTTGCAAATGAGTCAACGGACAAAGGATTACTCTCCAAAATATATAAACAGCTCATGCAGCTCAATATTAAAGAAACAAACAACCCAATCCAAAAATGGGCATAAGACCTAAATAGACATTTCTCCAAAGACGACATACAGATGGCCAAGAAGCACATGAAAAGCTGCTCAACATCACTAATTATTAGAGAAATGCAAATCAAAACTACAATGAGGTATCACCTCATACCAGTTACAATGGGCATCATCAGAAAATCTACAAACAACAAATGCTGGAGAGGGTGTGGAGAGAAGGGAACCCTCTTGCACTGTTGGTGGGAATGTAAATTGATACAGCCACTATGGAGAACAGTATGGAGGTTCCTTAAAAACCTAAAAATAGAATTACCATATGATCCTACTACTGGGCATATACACAGAGAAAAACATAATTCAAAAAGACACATGCACCCCAGTGTTCATTGCAGCACTATTTACAATAGCCAGGTCATGGATGCAACCTAAATGCCCATCGACAGATGAATGGATAAAGAAGATGTGGTACATATATACAGTGGAATATTACTCAGCCATAAAAAGGAACGAAATTGGGTCATTCGCTGAGACGTGGATTGGTCTAGAGACTGTCATACAGAGTGAAGTAAGTCAGAAAGAGAAAAACAAATATCGTATATTAACATGTGTATGTGGAACCTAGAAAAATGGTACAGATGAACTGATTTGCAGGGCAGAAGTTGAGACACAGATGTAGAGAACAAACGTATGGACACTAAGGGGGGGAAAGCCGTGGGGGCGTGGGGATGAACTGGGCGATTGGGATGGACATGTATACACTGATGTGTATACAGTTGATGACTAATAAGAACCTGTTGTATAAAAAAATAAAATTCAAAACTTGAAAAAAAAAAGGGGGGCACTAGTGGCATCCGGTATGTAGAAGCTAGGGATACTGACAAACATTCTTCAATACAAAGGACAAATAACTATCAACTACACAGTGCCAATACAATTGGTGCCTTAAAGCACCAATAGTGCTGAGATTGAAAAACCCTGAAATAGATGTGTTCAAATTCAAGGCTCAGTGTTCTTATCATATCACTGTTTTCTCCTCTGAGGCTAATAATGAACCCATCAAAGCAATAATATGAAATATAGTTTTGAGATACTGTGTAGGATATGTTAAGAGGGATGATCTGGACCAGAACTCAAAACAGAAAGCATAAAATGGAGAACTATTATATCATCATTTATTCAATGCATTTATTAACTCCTCAGACAGCTGTTTGGAGATAGATGGAGTTGTGCAACTAAGATTCAGCCCTGACTTTCAAGTAAAAAGAGAACCTGTATGTGCATGTGTGTGACATATATGTGTGTATACATATATATGTATGATGTATGCATGTTTGTATATAGATATATATATAGAAAATAACTATTTAGATAGCATATGCTGACAGCAAGCATGGAATAGGTAATAATAAATGCTAACATTTAAAGATTGCTTACTATGTGCCAAGGGTACCTGTGAGGTAGATACTATTATCATCTCCAATTTACAATGAAAAAACTGAAGTTCAGACAACTTAGAACTTTCCCCCAAATCACATGTTAAGTTGTAGAGGTGATATAAACCCATTCGCCTGGCTTCAGAGTCTGTACTGTAGTAAACCTATATTCTACAGGCGGCAACAGGAATTCCTAAGAAAGGCATTTCTATGAGAAGGCTACACTGACTCAAAGTGGGGAGGGGACACCTTAATAAATTTAGAGGAACAGGAAGGCACTTCAGATAAATGGGAAAGACTAGGAGATAGAAAGGGTGCTAGTTGTGTTTAGGAAACACTGGCTAGAGTGCAGATTATGTAGGGACATAGTGGGAGATATAACTGCAGAGGGACCAAAAGCAGGTAGTATATGCTCAGCAGGTGACCTCACTCCTACTTCAATAAAAAGTCAACATCTGGTGTAATCTATCTTGTCTCATTTCACCATACCTCAGGACTTCACTATCTTTTCCCATTCGTTTCTTTCTTCCTAACAAGGCTGATCCATCTACATGTGCTCTAGATCAGTGATTCTCACACTTGAGTGTGCATAGGAACCAGGTAAAGAGTGTGTTAGTACACAGATTCCAAGGCCTCACTGGCAGAGACTCTGATGCAGTGGGCCTGAGAGCGTGGGAATTTGCATTTCTGCGAGGCTCCCAGGTAGTGCTGATGCTGCCATCACTGGACCACACTTTGCATCACACTGCTTAAATCCCATCTCCTCCTGCCGCCTCTGAAATCTTGTTCTATCCTCTATGCAATATGGACTCCATGAGGCCAGAGACTATGCTGAGTTCATCACTGAATACTCAGAACTCAGCATAGTGTCAAGTAGAAAAAATATAGTTAAGTATATATGTGTCGAAATAACGTATTTTCTTTTTCTTCCATGAGTATCTTCCCTTCCACCTGCAAACATGTTTGGGTGTCTTTATGCTGAAAAAAGTTTTGTCTTGATATAACTGCCGTCTTAGGCACCTGGACTGTCGTGTTAAGGTTAAGTTTCTCTTGCCAGAAAATGAATTTTAAAATGTATGGTTTTTAGAATTTTTGGATTTTGGAGTTGCAACAAGAGTCTATGGACCTGTAGAGCATGATAATTTCACCATTTAGTAACTGTGTTTCTTGGACAAGTTTCTCAACCTCTCTGTACCTTAGTTTCCTCATCGACAAAATGAGGATAATACTAATTACATACCTCATAGGGTTATTATAAGAAAAAAAAGGGTGTTATATATGACAGTGCTTGACAGAGAATAACTGTCCATCATAAAATACATGCTGTGTGAGAGTAAGCTACTGAACCATTTTGTTTTAGTGGTTAATATTAATAGGACCCCCAAGAGATAAGTAACAAATGACATAAATAAATACCTGCCCAGAGAGATTGGGGTGTAAGGGAAGGAAATGCAGTCTGGGGAATCATCTACATTGCAACTATTATGTAAGGATACTGGAGGCACCCAGGGAGAAAGGTTCAGGTAATCAGAAAGTCAAAGAGAGAACAAAGAACATAAAGTATTTCCAAACCTTGATGGAATGGATACTAATGAAGAAAAAAAAGGTGAAGAGAAATGAAAATACTATCACAGAAGAGTAAAACAAAGTATAGAACCAAAGTGAAAGACAAGAAATTAATTTTTAAAATATCTTAAAAGGCCCTCAGTTTGACAAAGTGTACTTTGTTTCTGAAGTATTTGTAAATTACCCTTTTAAAATCAAATTTTTATGAAACATGTCCTCTATGACAATCATATTCTCATGAATCATGCCTTTGATACTTATGGACGACAGTAGATTTGGTATTATTATCCCCATTTTTACATATAAGGAACTGAGGCTCAGAGCTTAAATAAAATAACTGGTAATTGGTGGGGGTAAGAGTCAAACCCAGGGCTAACTAGTCCATATCTAGATATTTGACTACTTCATGTGACAAGGGAGAAGAAAAAGATCCCAGGAGTGATATAAGACTTATATGGAGGAATGATAATTTTACATTCATACCTCTTCCCCTTCCTGGAGAAACTTCTCAGAGAGAAATCTACACCTGCTTACTTTATTTCTGGCCCTTATTTGATGTGCAGTCTACTCTATTCTAGCTTCCACCCACAGGACACCTCTGATCTGCTCTTGATAGCATAAAATAGGCCTTCTACATGTCCATATCCAATGGATACTCTTCTTCTCATATTGTATTTAACCTTTCAACAGCAGTCAACCTAGTTTACTATTTTCTCTTTCAGAAAACATTGTCTTCCATTGTGATCTGTGATGGCATAGTGTTCCTCCTACCTTTTTAACTGTGTACTCTCATTTTCATTTTTTGTTTCATCTTCTCCAACTAAACTTTAAATGTTGGAGCTTTTTAGGAAAAAATTCACCTTTCATTCTCTCTCTTTACTTATTCTCTAGAGACAATATTACCCACTGCCATGGCTACAATTACTATCTATTAGCATTTAACAAATTTATTTCTCCAGCCTACATTTCTTGAGACCTACTAGATATCTTTCTTGGGCCTACATTCCCAATGGCCTACTAGATGTTTCATAAACCCCTTCAACTCTGCATGTTCATGGTAGAACTCACTATCTTCCTCCCAAATCTCCTATTTGTTTTGCCAATCTACTCCAAGTCATTATCTCATCTTGACAATTCCAATAATGTTCTAACTGGTCTCTTTGCTTTTGTGATGTTATTTCACTGTAGGTTAGAAAATGAAATTTTTCTAACAGTAACAAAATATCTGAAACAAAAAAGGAGAAGAAAAGAAAACGAAAATAAGACTTCATTATCCTTAATAACTGTCTTACTGGCCTCGTCCTTTCAACCACAACAAAGAAATATTTACGGCATAAAAAGCTAGGTATAATGTTTTTGATTCTACCTTTTTTCCTGTAACGTTGCAATAAAAAAATACCAAATAGGCCAGTCATATTTTTAATTTTATTTCTCAACAAATATTTATTGACTAAATACCATATGCAAGAACTTGCATTAGGTGCTGAGGGACAGTGATGAACATGACAAACCTCCTCTTTGCTTTCATGAAGCTTGAATTGTGGAGGAAGAAACAACCAAAAACACAAATAAAATAATACATAGAATACTACACATTGCCATAAGGAAACAATAGGGTACTGTGAATAAGTGAGAGGAGATTGCTGATTATTCTATAAGGGTCAGAAAAGATACTTCTGAAAAGATGAATCTTGCATAAAACACAGTTAGGCAAATATTAAAAGGAAGAATATTCCAGAAAGTGGGAACATTATGTGCAAAGATCCTGCTATGGGGCAAAAGTAAGTTTAGTATGGTAGGTTGAGTTATGGTTCCAATTCTTTATCCTTACAACCACGTCCTTTGTCACATAATAATTCACTTTCTTGCACTAAAAGCAGAGTGTATCTTGATGTTTCTTGACTTTGTACTCTTGATGTTCTTTGATCAGTGGAATAAGGATGGAATTGGTAGTGTGCCAGTTCTGAATCTAATCTTTACAAACAATGTATGCTTTGGCTTTCCCCGTTACACCTCTGCCATCTTCACAAGAAGAACATGCTCTGTCTAGCCCAGCAATCTAGAAGAATGGGAGACACATAAAGCACAGCCACCTGCCTTATGGGCAGACCTTCAGTTTGAATCAAAGCTGCCCAGCTAATTCCACCTATCTATCCAACCCCCAGTCTATGGATGCATGAACAAGCCCAGCCAAGGTCAGCAGAGCCTCTCCAGCCAACCCACACACACGTAGGAAGAAGCAAATTTTTAATATCATACGCCACTGAAATTTTGTACTTGTTTGTTTTACAGCAATAGCTGGCCAATATAATTGGCCAGGTGTGTAAGACCAAGTTCGGCTTCATAAAACACTGCACCACATTTTGATGAGCCAGAAATGGAGATCAAATTATAGTGGCCAGGGAGGTAAGAGAGGAGAAAAGCAAAACAAACATTTGAACATGGCATCATGAAAGCCAAGATAGAAATGTGATTTACAAAGGAGGATTGTTCAACTATGAAAACCTAAGTCCACTGAGTGAGATAAGAACTAATAAGTGTTCACTGGATTTGGGAAACATTTGTGACCTTGGCAAAGTTAATTAAATTGAATGATAGAGGAAAATTCAGAATGGATTGAGATAAAGAATAAATGGGATACGAAGTAGAGATTTTATTTATAAACAACTCTTTCCTCAAGAGATACCATTTTTCTCAGTTTTAAATAAGAAAAATACTTCCTTTTAACACATAACATAGTAATTAGCTTGTAGCCATGTTACTTGAATTTAAACTCAGCAGTACTTCTAGATTTCCTAAGGAGTGGTTTCTTAAGAGAGTGTAGCTTTCACTACCAAACAAAACATTTAAAATTATTAAACAGATTTTCAGAGCAAGGTATAGTAAATATATTATATTATATATGTACATATATTTGTAAATAATAAATCAAATATATATGTTAGTATTACTAGTTCAATTTGTATAACAATGAAGAAAGTTTGATATACATTACTACTCATATTCTAAATGAAATACCTATTTTGATGAATTTGACTCTAAAGGAAGGAGAAAATTTATCTCAGGGAAAAAAGCAGCAGAAGAAAAACTGGGATTTTCACAGATGGATGAAACTATATACGGAGGAAACAGTAAACAGTGAAGAACCCTGTAGACAGATGCTGAGATTAGTTTAAAGCCAATAGATGTGAGAGGTAGTTTGAACATAGAGTGAAAAAGAATCCTTAATCAAAAAAAAAAAAACTGTACTGACTCTGTTTTATCAAGGCAAACAATGGCAAATTCAAGAAGTATTTGTATCCTATACCTATTAAGCCATAAGAATAAAGTGTAGTCACACTGAGAAACTAACAGAAAAAAATGTCTTGTTTTCCACTAGGTAATATTTTTCATAAAAACTTCCGAGAATAAGATTGGATATGCTTACACATACTTTTGATGTGGGAAAACATATATATTAAGGTGCCAAAGCACACCCAGTCAGTTGGTGACATTTCTTGCTTTGAAGCACAAAACCTTTATATTTCTGCCAAACCTATGAATCTTTTTAGCATGGCACCTCTCCGCTTTCATAGTTATTTTGTCAGCCTGCATGGTAAAAGGGTAGATTTAAAAAAAAAAAAACATTGGAAATATGATACATGATGGTTGAAAGTTATGCTAATAACCGAAAAAAGAAACTAATCAAATCCCTGCATGCAGGTACCTAAAATATCATTTATTCTAGCAGTGCACTTGCCAAGGTCAGTCTAGTTACTGCTGCCCCTGAATGTCCAACATGTCAGCAACAAAGACCAACACTGAGCCACTAACATGGCACAATTCCTCAAGGAGATCAAGTGGTCACTTGATGCAATGTTAACTACACTAGACATTCTGTCCTGGAAGTGCCAGTTGTTTATCCTCACAGAGGTGAATACCTCTCCCAGGTATGGATTTGCCTTTCCTGCCTGCAAAACTTCAGCCAGAACCACTATCCATGGGTTTAGGGAATGCATGATCCTCAGGCATTAAATTCCACATAATGCAGCATCCAACCCAAGGACCCATTTTACAGCAAAGAATATGCAAGAATGGGCCTATAAGGTTGCGATCCACTGGTTACATCTCATACTGCAACATCCAGAAGTAGCTAGTCTCCTCTAATATAGCGTTGGCCTGTTGAAGACAGTGTTAAAGTGTCAGCTTGGAAGCAGTACTCTGCAAGAAGTTGGTGTCATCATTCAGGACTCATTATATATGTGCTAAATCAGAAAGCTATACATGGCACTGTGATCCCAATAAGAATGCATTGATCTGAGAACTCAGGGGTGCTAGAAGGATTGGCCCTTCTTACCATCACTCCCAAATACCTACTTAAAAAATTATGCTCTCTATCCTGGCAACTCTGGTTTCTATAGGGTTAGAGGATACAGTCTCCAAAACAGGGTGCACTCTTGGGACACCGCAAGGGACTCACTGAACTACAAGCTACAGCTGCCACCGTGGCTCTTTCGATTCCTTGTGACCAAGGGCCAGCAGGCAAGAAGAGTCTTCATCATATCAGCAGAGGCAATAGACACTGATTAGAAAGAGGTAGGGATGCTTTTACAAAACGGTGTTGTCTTAGCTCAGGCTACCATAACAAGATACTGTAGACTGGGAGGATTAAACAAGAGGAATCAATTTCTCACACTTCTAGATGCTGATAGCCTGAGAGCAGAGTGCCTGCATGGTTGAGCTTTGATGAGGGATCTTTTCCCGGCTTGCAGATGGCTGCCTTCTCAGTGTGTGTCCACATGGCTTTTCCCTGAGGCAGGCACATGAACAGAGATCTCTCTCTCTCTCTCTCTCTCCCTCTTCTTGTAAGGTCACTAATCCTATCGGATTAGGACCCAACCCTTATGGCCTCATTTAAGCTTAATTACCTCCTAAAAGCCCCATCTCCAAACACAGTCACATTGAGGGGTTAGAGCTTCAACAAATGAATTTTGGGAGGAGACACAATTAAGTCCACAGGAGGTGATGAAGAGGAATACCTGTGAACCCCAACTGATCCACCTGGATGCACCTTGGCACCTAATTATAGCTGAAAAGAACACATGCAGCAACCCTGGCTTGGGAAGTTAGGGATGCCTAACTTTTCAAACAAACAATTGACTCTAAACTATAGAAAATACACTAATGTTTAAAGAAATATGATTTGGGGGGTAACGTCTAATGAGATTATAGCTGTATTCCTTTATCTAGTTATAACAAATTTACATTAACATTTTGAGTTGTTTGCAGGAAATGTCTCATTTATTTATTTTCTTTTAATTAAACTGAATTCAGTAGAGGTCAATGGAGGGCCCTCATCTGGTCTGTTGCTGGGGAATTAGAACTCAGTTATTTCTGATGTTCCTTCTTTTTTCCAGGGTTAGGTTAAACACTATACTTCTCTATTACCATGGTCTGGTAAATGAAAATAAATAAATCATCAGTTTACAAAACATCTTTAATGTTTTGTTCTTATAGTCACTTCCTCATATCTTTAAGCAGATGACCCAAGATGTCCCTCACACACTAAACATATACAGTGAAAATGTGGCTCTGATCCTGAATGCATAGGTTTCTCGCAACAAGGGACACTGGTAATATAACATGTATCATAATCAAGATGCATCACAAAGCCAAAAACAGAATCAACCCAATTATGCGTCTCCCCACAGAACTTCAGCACTTACCTGAAGCACAAGGACATGTTCTACTCACTGGAGTTTGGGCAGTATTGATTTTTTTCTTCTAAAATGTTTATTGATTTAGATATTTTGCACAGCGTAAAGAATTAATGTGTAAGTTAAGTATGTCTTATCTCTAAAATCCTCAAATTCTTAAAAGCCACAACTGTTAAAAATAAAGATACAGCAACTATGACATACTTATCATACTATATGATGATGGGGAAACTCAAGGACATTCTAGCATAATAAACTGCAAATGTTCGATTTCCTTCAGAGAAATAAATAACTATGAAAGCCTGTGCAAAGCATGCAAATGTAAATCAGCTAAAATTGCACTTTGAGGAAGAAGAAATCTATTTTAAGTTAAAAATATCAATTTATGTCATTAGTCCTTGTGAATATTAAGCAAAACATCAGAAATTCTGAACTTATAGTGGAGAGGAACAACATTTCATAGCAGATGTGAGTTGTCCACAAATTAAGCTTTGCAAGAGATGTCTTATGTCTTTATTTTTTTAATCTAATTAAATTCAGTGCAGGTCAAAAAAGAGCCCTCATCCAGCTGGCCTTCTGGGGAACTAGAGCTCAATTGCTTTTGGTGTTTACTCCAGAGAATCATGTTAAATACCAAGAGTCTCACACAGTGCATTTGAGAGTAATCCATCTGGTTTTCTCTCATGCTGCTTACCATGGAGATGCCTGTTTGTCCTAGCCAGCAGAGTCTCTTCAAGTCCTTAGGATCCACTGTCCCAGTGGAAAATGGGACATGGAAGTGGATGTTGGGTGGTTTCTGCCTTAAATAGGATGGTGAAAATAAAGAAATTTCACCCATTATGGCCCCAGTGTATTGTAACCAAGAGCAGACAGACATGTGGAGAGGGTAGAAAGATCAGACACATGTGTCCTTGCTTTCCATCTTCCAAAGTGGGAAATGAAGGATGTGAAAGTAGAATGGGAGAAATGCTGAAATGGATGGGGGACTGGAGAGCACTGGCAACGGATATTTTTTTGGGAAAGACACAAACCTCTATGTGTAGCTCAACACAGTCACATCCATCATGATGTGGGAACACTGTATAGCACAAACAAAGGAAGTGTCTAGAAAATCTTTGAAATGCTTCTGGTTCCCAAGCCCTGTATAAAGCATAGGGAGTTCAGGTGTTCTGTGTGCTCCGGTTGAAGAGCCCAGAGAAACTGATAAGGTGGTAAATCTGCAAAGGCCTGGGATCTGGACAAAGCAGCCAACATGTGTGAAGACTTCCTGACCAAGGACAAGTGCCTGAGACAAGATGGCTTCAATAGCTGAACAGGACCAGCAATTACTGGTTTGGAGGGTAGCCCAAATTAGCCACACCACAGCATTTGCCAAGGAGCATAAAAGTTACCATGTGGATCAAAGGTCCAGTCTTCATTTCCCAGTCCCCTCAGATACAATGTCATATAAGCCTTATTTGTCATTTAGTCTTCACAACACTCCTGTGCAGTAGTTATTATTATACACATTTTATAGATGAGGTATCTAAGGGTTAGAGTAGTGGCGTGACCTAACCAAGGTTACACAGAGCTGAAAAATGACAAAGCTCAAATATAAATAGATCAATGGTAGACCAGTTGTTCTCAACTAGGGGCAATTTTGCCCTCTGGGGCTATCTACCTAGGAAAGGAATAGGGAGGAAGAGGAAGGGATATTAAAGATTTGTTTTGACATGAAAGAGACAGAGATTAAGTTATCAGATTGGAATGAGTTCACCAGATTGAACTACATCTAGTTAGTTTTTTTTCTGGAATAGATACAAAAGGAAAAAGATATATCTGTATATATTAAATATATATAGATTTTTTTTTATCAGTAGAATGGATATATATGTAATGTGGCGGTGGGATGTTTTTATGGAAAGTTAGATATCAATACATTATAGAAAGTAAGCAAAGTATGTTTTCTGTGCACATCTGAGTATAAAGTATAAATGTGTTATTCTGTTAATAATAACATGAAACTCTAACATGTAGCCATGACCTTGAGCGACCAGTAGAAGGCCATATTATAAAAAGACTGTTTGTGGCACCTTCTCCTTTCTTGGCCACCCATTACTACAGAGAATGCTTTGGCTCCTCTGTTGTTGTAATTCATACTAATCTAGAACTTTTCCAATAATAGGTTCAGATGTCACCCATTCCAAGAGGATATGCATTTACTAGTGAGTATCTCAGATATGGAAGGCCTTCCAAGCCGAAGAAATGAAAGTGTAATTTACTAGAAGAATTGTGAGTACTTGGTTAACAATAATAGTAAAAAGTACTATTAATAGAACATTCACTACATGTTAGTCGCTGAACTGCAACCTTTGCATGTATTTTTGCTAGGTCTGTGAGTGTGTACCAGTGAGGTAGGAATAAGATACTCTGGAGTAGAAGGTCATCCTATGATACTCAACTCATGTCACTTGGTAGTGATGAACTTCAACACAGTGTCCTCTGCTTTAGGAGCCATACTGGTGCCAAGAATTTGTGAACAGAACCAGCTAGCTGCTACATGCCATGTTCTTCACGCAAAGAAGAATGGGTGGGGTAAAAGCCTTTGCCAAGTGTGAATTCAAGTGTCTCTTCCAAGTTATTTAACTCTCTTTGAAAAACAAAAGGCACTGGACAATTAAGGATATGATTCTATTAAGGCTTTTACAATAGTGAGAATGTTCATTAATGAAGAACAGTTTTATAGAGGCAGGTAAACAGGAAAATTATCAGTGAGTCTTATGGGAGTCACGAAGAAGAACAGAGATGGGTCTAATCTGAATCACTGAGGAGAGGTGGAGGTGAGTCATTTTTTGGAGTATGAGAGAGGGTAGGTCCTTTGTTCTTAGGTTAGCCAGTTTGTTGAAACATAAAATGATGAGGAGACTTCAGAAAACAAAACGGTGAGAGGATATCTTAACTGTCTGATGTTTCCTGTAAAGACATGACTCAGATAAAGATTAGCAGTTACTTCCTTCTTCACCTTCTTCATATTGGTAAAACAGTTATGAAAAAAATAATACAGTGCAGTGTATGTTTGTAGCAATTTCCCCAAACTTCCTGATATATTGATTAACCTATTTGACCAACAGGACATTCTGTCACTAATAGGGTTTTGTCTTTCAAGTAGAACATAAAAAATTTCAAACAGCATTTATGCACAGAGAATCCCTATTGTCACAGAAAATATGCCAACTTGAAGACTAAACACAAAGTACAGTAGTGCAGGATAATGCAAATAAGAAAAGGATTTTTAAAAAGAATGAAGATAAATTTTTTTAAATTTTAAATTTATGAATAAATTTATGAAGTTAAATATGAAATATACGCAGATAAATTTAAGAAGAGTTTAAAGGAAGAAAAAGAGATGAAGAACGGGGGAGGAAAGCTTGGAAATGTGAAATACTAGAGGCAAATCACTTGATGGAAAAGGACCAGTGTGGTACATAATGAAGTTATATCAATACTTGAGGATGCGTTGGACACTGCAGGGCTTGTCATTTCCCTTACTGGTGTGACAACAACCAGTACAAGTACACTATGTCTTGATAAAGCCATGTTATACTCACTGTATGGAAGGGACCACAGCCTGCAAGACCGAAGTTCACACTTGGCATTTGTGAGTCAGCATAGGTGGGTAGAAACGCTAGCAACTCACTGCCTCATTTGTTCTCCCTGCCCTTTATTTTCATAGCAGGAAAGGGCAGGGAAAACAAAATGGTGCTGCTTTGATGGGTTTTACTTTAGCTCCATACTTTTCCATATTAAGTAATCCTATTAGCTCATTAACCGCCTCATTCCTAAATGTGCAAAAAAAACACTAGATAGACAAATCTAGATGTATATCAGTGCACTGTCATAAAGATGGTAGAAAAAGAGCTAGAGAAACTGCATCTTAATATAATCTTATAACGTAAAAAAATTTCAGGGCTTCCCTGGTGGCGCAGTGGTTGAGAGTCCGCCTGCCGATGCAGGGGACACACGTTCATGTCCTTTTCCTGGAAGATCCCACATGCCGCGGAGCGGCTGGGCCCGTGAGCCATGGCCGCTGAGCCTGCGCATTCGGAGCTTGTGCTCCGCAACAGGAGAGGCCGCGACAGTGAGAGGCCCACGTATCACCAAAAAAAAAAAAAAAAAAAAAAAAATTTAAAACCACCTGCTTTATAAGACAGAATTTAGTCAACTGATACAGTTCTCACTTAAATTTTAGTGTAGGATTTCTTACAAATGATATTCTAGCCCTCTTCCTAACTACACAAATGCAAACACCTGCCATTATACTGAGGCTGATTAGCAATTAGCAAAACAATTATATCAGTTTGACTTCCCTACTATGTCCATAAAATTCTTCAAAATCAGCACAAATGTTTAATTACTGACAGTAAGCCCAACACCGTGTATCTTAGCAGAGGTGATGATCCACTGCTAAAGACCATACAATACATTTGAGACAACCTCAGGTCCCACTGCAGCATTTCTTGTCTTCTCTCCTTTCCAACCCTTTCTAAACGAAGCCTTAAAGCTGGCACTCATTTCTTTCCATGTTTGTTCTTTTCTTTAAAATTACTCATATCCACTCAGTCTATATTAGTAACTGATTTTTTTCTCTGTTAGCATGAAGCCAGATACACTTTGGTTTGAAGGAGCTCTGTGAACTTGGGCAAATTGTGGAACCTCTCCAAGATTCAGTTTCCTTGTATATAAAAGTTGGGTAGACTATCACATATGGTTACTGTGAAGATGAGTAGGATAACATGTAAAATGTGCCGAAGAGTGATGACATGTAGACACTCACAATGTCATTTCTCTTGACCCATCCTTTCTTCCCTCTGTTCCTTTCTTTTTGATAAGATACCTTAAGTTTTAGGAGCCAGTCCTATAACGAATGTTCAAATTGTGTTTCTTCCAAACTGGCAAGAAGTCTAATAGTTGACAATATTTTTCTTTTTTTTTTCTGCACTGAGGGTTGATAATCAATCAGCATCGTGACTGTGACCACTCTCCATGACAACTGTCAATGCAATGTCAAAGTCATCACTGTTCCTTGAGGCCCTCTACTGGGGACTTGAGGATCCCCAGGGTCATTTTAGATGCTTTATCTGTACCACATATTGTAGTTTTATACCACACTTGTTGGTTCTTATCTTTCTCTGAAAATTCTATTTTCATAGCAGTAAAGGGCAGGGAAAACAAATGAGGCAGTGAGTTGCTAGCGTTTCTACCCACCTATGCTGACTCACAAATGCTTGCAGCCTGTGGACCCTTCCATACAGTGAGTATAACATGGCTTTATCAAGACATAGTGTACTTGTACTGGTTGTTGTCACACCAGTAAGAGAAATGACAAGCACTGCAGTGCCCAACACATCCTCAAGTATTGATATAACTACATTATGTACCACACTGGTCCTTTTCCATTGAGTGGTTTGCCTCTAGTATTTCTCATTATAACACCATCACCATTTTACCCTGGTTGGCTCATTTTCATCCTTCATGGCTCAAGTCAAATGTCTCCTCCTCAGAGAGCCCTTACCTGAATCCTTTTTAAAGTGTCCCCCCATTTTTTTTTCTCTCATCACCCTGGCTATTTTCTACATAAAACACCCCAATCTGTATTTATCTTGTTTGCTTGTTGTTTGCTCATTTATTTGCTTGATCATAGTTTCTCTACCAAATTAGGATGTATGCTCCCTGAGGGCAGGAACCTGTTGTCTTAATCTGTTCCCCCAGAATCAGAGCCTGAGACAAGGACCTGGGAGAAAGTGGCTTACATGAAAAGTGATCCAAGGAAGCACAAAGAAGGAGTGGGAGAAGTGAGCCAGGGAAGAGAGAAAAGCCATTTAATCTGTCTGTTAATAAGCAAGTCACTGATTGGCCAATTGGGATGCACTCTTCTGGAGAACTTCCTAGAAATAGAGTGTAGAAAGTACAGCCAGTTCTGATAGAACGTGGCATATGTGTTCCTAAAAAAAAATCACTGTGCTAAAGAAAACCATGCAATAAAAATCACAGGGCTTATGGAGAAAAATGAAGTTAGGAGCACAATACTCAAAAGCTTCATCAGTCACACATAAAAAAGATAGAATCCTTAAAAATGGTAGCACAGGGACTTCCCTGGTGGCGCAGTGGTTAAGAATCCACCTGCCAATGCAGGGCACATGGGTTCGATCCCTAGTCTGGGAAGATCCCACATGCCGCGGAGCAAATAAGCCCGTGCGCCACAACTACTGAGCCTGCGCTCTAGAGCCTGTGAGCCACAACTACTGAGCCCACGTGCCACAATTACTGAAGCCTGTGTACCTAGAGCCCGTGCTCTGCAGCAAGAGAAGCCACCGCAATGAAAAGCCCGCGCACCACAACAAAGAGTAACCCCCGCTCACCGCCACTAGAGAAAGCCCGCTCGCAGCAACAGACCCAACACAGCCAAATATAAATAAATTTATTTTTTTTTAAATGGTAGTACAGTGTGTCACACATGCTAAAAGTTTAAGAAATACATAAAATCTACAATAAATATGGCATTATACTTCGAAGGCCTGATGTTGGCTTGTGGAAGGGCATGCTGGAAGGGTTGCAGTTTGTGAGTTACTGCAAAGTGGTAGAAGAAGAATTATGTGAAATCTGATAGAAAGTTGGAAGGCTAGGAGTGACTGGGTGTGGTTCATAACATATGCAGGTCACTGGGAGATGTTCGAGGTGTGTGTGTGCACTTTCTTTTTTTTATTTGGCTTTCGTCAGCTGCATGTTGCTTCCTGCATTCACCTAATCGGGGATTATCTTTTTTTTTTTTAATTAATTGTTATTGGAGTGTAGTTACTTTACAATGTTGTATTAGTTTCTACTGTACAGCAAAGTGAATCAGCCATACATATACATATACCCCCTCTTTTTTGTATTTCCTCCCCATTTAGGTCACCACAGAGCACTGAGTAGAATTCCCTGAGCTATATAGGCTCTCATTAGTTATCTATTTTTTTTTTTTAGTTATCTATTTTATACATAGCATCAATAGTGTGTATATGTCAACCCCAATCTAATTCATCCCCCCCTTTAACATCCATATGTTTGTTCTCTACATCTGTGTCTCTATTTCTGCTTTGCAAATAAGATCATCTATACCATTTTTATAGATTCCACATATATGCATTAATAAACAATATCTGTTTTTCTCTTTCTGACTTACTTTACTCTGTATGACAGTCTCTAGGTCCATCCACGTCTCCACAAATGACCCAATTTCATTCCTTTTTATGGCTGAGTAATATTCCATTGTGTATATGCACCATACTTCTTTATCCATTCCTCTGTGGATGGACATTTAGGTTGCTTCCATGTCCTGGTTATTGTAAACAGTGCTGCAATGAACATTGGGGTGCATGTATCTTTTTGAATTATGGTTTTCTCTGGGTACATGCCCAGTAGTGGGATTGCTGGGTCATATGGCAATTCTATTTTTAGTTTTTTAAGGAACCTCCATACTGTTCTCTATAGTGGCTATATCAATTTACATTCCCACCAACAGTGCAAGAGGGCTCCCTTTTCGCCACACCCTCTCTAGCATTTGTTATTGGTAGACTTTTTAATGATGGCCATTCTGACTGGTGTGAGGTGATACCTCATTATAGTTTTGATTTGCATTTCTCTAATGATTAGTGATGCTGAGCAACTTTTCATGTGTTTGTTGGCCACCTGTATGTATCATCTTTTTTCTTAAAGGATCAGAGAGTAAATATTTTCAGTATTGAGGGCCATATAGACACTGCCACAGTCATAAAAAGGGTTTTTAAAAACCAAACATGCCGCTGCTGCTCCAATGAAAACTTATTTACAAAAACAGGCAATGGGTCGGAGTTTGCCAATCCCTAATTTAATGTTTCTCATGGAAGAAGTCATGCTAATAAACAAACAAAAGATTTGGGAATCTGCTCAAATCATTCCTTAATACATTGTGTTGGAACAAATTCACATTTTCAAAACAAGCATTACAGCACAATTGACTGTACATCAGAATTCTCTCATTGAGGGGACTTCTCCTGATAATGCTCCATTCCCAGTTCTCCTGGGCTGTCAGTTGTGTGGGGTGAACTATTTCTGGAGTGCTGGAAAAAGCCTAATGTTTAGATTGAGAAGCAAAGTTGGGAAAAGTTGTCAACCTGCATAGGAACTGTCCTATGGCCAGAGG
Organism: Delphinapterus leucas; assembly: GCF_059928025.1. NCBI lineage: Eukaryota > Metazoa > Chordata > Mammalia > Artiodactyla > Monodontidae > Delphinapterus > Delphinapterus leucas. Next base: position 68,965,711 of record NC_143136.1, on the reverse strand, counting down.
CTGAGGAGATATGGGTCATGGCATCACCTGCATTTAATTCACTGCTGCCTGCTCAGTGCCTAGAATGCATTAGGCACTCATAATAAATGGCTTACCTTGGTCTGATAACCAAGGAAACTAGGAATGAAATCAGCACGGTGCATTCTTTTTTTTTTTTTTTTATCTTTATTGGAGTATAATTGCTTTACGAAGTTGTGTTAGTTTCTGCTGTATAACAAAGTGAATCAGCTATATGTATATATATATCCCCATATCCCCTCCCTCTTGCGTCTCCCTCCCACCTTCCCTATCCCACCCCTCTAGGTGGTCACAAAGCACCGAGCTGATCTCCCTGTGCTATGCGGCTGCTTCCCACTAGCTATCTATTTTACATTTGGTAGTGTATATATGTCAATGCCAGTCTCTCACTTCATCCCAGCTTCCCCTTCCCCGTGTCCTCAAGTCCATTCTCTACGGTCTGAGTCTTTATTCCCGTCCTTCCCCTAGGTTCTTCAGAACCAGGTTTTTCTTTTTTTTTTAGATTCCATATATATGTGTTAGCATACAGTATTTGTTTTTCTCTTTCTGACTTACTTCACTCTGTATGACAGACTCTAGGTCCATCCACCTCACTACAAATAACTCAATTTCATTTCTTTTTATGGCTGAGTGACATTCCATTGTATATATGTGGCACAGTCCATTCTTAATTGAAGCCTTTACCCTACTTGGTCAGACTTAATATTTCCCAGAATGCATCATTTTCACAGTTACAAGAATGCAGAATCCTCACAGTTTCTTCCTACTTTCTCTTGTATCTTCCTCTATCTTACTAAGACCTCCTTTACCCTTTCTATTAATTTGGCATATTGCAAACTCAACACACATATTAACAACTCAACATACATTTTCAAGCACAATAATCACGTGATTGTACCTTTCTAACCCTCTGACTAAATACATTCTATATTAATTATTCTTAATCTGCTTCAGTGTGAAAGATTTCCCATTTCATCAATACTACTGAGCAATTCCTCTGTCCTATAAGTGGTACTGTGTCATTTGCAGTGAGAGCAACAGATACTCCAAGAGAAACTTATTACTAAAATTTTGCTTAAAAAGGGGGTTGTTACAGATGGAATTGTACCTCTCCAAAGTTCATATGTTGAAGCCCCAATCCTCAATGTGACTGTATTTGGAGATAGGTCCCTTAAGGAGATAATTAAGATTAAATGAAGTTATAAGGGTGGGCCTTAATCCAATGACTGGGTCTCTCTCCCCACTGATGCACATAGAAAAGGCAGCCATCTGTAAGGCAGGCAAAGAGGTCTCACCAGAAACCAACTCTGCTGGCACCTTGATCTTGAACTTCTAGCCTTCAGAGCTGTGAGAAGATAAATTTATGTGTTTTTAAGCCACTCAACCTGTGGTATTTCAAATGGCAGCCTGATCATACTAATTAATGCAAGCATCAGGGGAGAAAGAGTTTAAGAAAAGATTTTTCAAATAACAAAACATTCTTAATGTTAAGAGCTGTCAGAAGCAACTAGGAACCCAAGTAAAATAATTCAATAAACATTTATTAAGCCCTGAGTCAGGCAGACTTTGCTGATTGTTTTAATCAATAGTCATTATCTACCTTGACACCCCCCCACCATTTTTGCTTTATTTCTAGCATAACAGGCCTCCTACTAGAGAGATATAGAAATAGGAAAAAATAACATGAAAAATCCAAAATGTTTGATGAGTTGGTTTCACACTGTGGCTTTCAGCAAAGGACTATACAACAGAGAGAAATTCAGCCTAAGGAAGATTGAGCTGAAAGGAGAAACAAAAGAAAATGCAACCTTGAGAAGGAACATGCTTTCTGTCTATAACAGGCCTTCTAAGCAGACTGAATCCCTTCATTTGGTGCTTTTCCAGGCTTATAAAACCAATTTCTCTATCCCTGAGCTGAAGCTCATACCTTCAGAGAATCAGGAAGTAAGCAATTTTGCAGCAAATATGATTATTGAGAGTGAGACTCATGCCTATTCTAGGGCTCCTTCATTGGGCATTCTTCACCAGGCAGAATGAACAAACTTGGTTAAGAAGAAAATCTGATTCGTGGTCATTATTTCCTGGACTCAAGGCAGAGGCCATTAAACTAAAGGCTAGATGTGCGGAGAAAAAGGAGTGTAGTCAAGATCTTGGTTGTAGTTATTAGCCTAACAAGTATTACAGAAGATTGTTAAGTTTTTGAGAAGACTCTATTGATGAAATACACTTAAAGACCTGACAACAACATATAAATGTTCAATCCTAGGGCCACCGACTCACCACAACAGGAAGTGGACTACCAAAGCAGTGTAGACGGAGAAAGAGCGCTCTCTGTTGTGGTCATGGAGGACAATGGAGAAGGAGCCTCTCCCTTGAGAGCAGAGACAATGCAGAAGCCTATTCCCTTGGCAGGCAGGGACTCAGGAAATACATGCTGTGGAGAAGACACTGCTGCATTTCCTATTCTGCTGTTTTCCAACCAGGTGCCTTTCTTATAGGTATTGTGTTTCTCTTCCACTATTTTATATCATGTGTTGTGGAGGTGGATAAGGAAGTTGTCACAGAGAGGTTAAAGAACTTGCCTAAGTCACGAATTTGGGAGGTACTGAAGCAAAAATTTAACCTTAATCTCCTCATTCCATAGTACAATGTTGGCTTATAAATTTCACAGAAAAGTTGTAAGGAAACCATTCATTTAACTAAAAGGCATATCACAAACTTTGAAATAATTCCAGAAGTTAATAAGCAAATAAGAATAAGACTACTGGGAATTTCCTGGTCATCCAGTGGTTAGGACTCCGAGCTCTCGCTGCCAAGGGCCCGGGTTCAATCCCTAGTCGGGGAATTGAGATCTCACAAAGCCACGTGGCACGGCCAAAAAAACCAAAAAACAAAAAGACTACTTATATATATAGAAAAAAAGAACAGCTCAGAAGCACAAAGTAATAGAAATAGATGCCAAAATTAAATATTATAGCTTTAAAAAGCATATATGTATCTTCAATTCATTCAGTCAACAAGTATTGGTACATACCTATTACACACTAAGCAATATTCTAGGTCCTATGTATAGAGTGATTAACAGACAGAAATCTCTTCCCTCATAGCATTGCATTTTACTAGGAGAACCAGGTGATCCACAAGATAAATTAAGTAAAACATGAAGTATGCTTGATAATGATACATATTAAAGAGAAAATGTGTCAGGAGTATTTAAAGATTAGCAAGAAGACCAGGGTAGCTACAGCAATGAGATTGTTCATATCTGCCCATGAAGTCAGAAGTTACTGAAGAACCAGGGCATGTAAGGCCTAGCACATTAGGGTAGGAATTCAGATGCTTAAAAAGAAAAATAAAAATTTTTAAATTTTAAAAAAGAAAAAGAAAAAAAAAGAAAAAACTAATAATAATCAATTCACATGAAATACTTCAAAAAGAAAAAAAGAAAGCTGGGCCTCTCCTACTAGCAAAAGGAACTCAGACCAAAATAAGCAAAACAAGCAAACCAGTCAAAGCAGGTCATTTTATATCAAAAATGGTATAAACTGTAATGAAGAGATATACACTGAAATGTTGACAGAAATACAACTGCAGTGAGAGATTTAAAAATACTGGTATCATTCAAAGGCTGAATAAGTAGAAAAAATGAAAATGATTATAACAATATAATTAATAAAGAAGAATTAATACATATAACCTCTTTCTATTATGACCTTAATAGACCAAAAACCCAACTCAAAATAGATGTGTCCCATCAGGATAGATCTGGCTTCAGAGTTCCCTGAGTGAAGGACTTAGATGATGTCTACAGAATCCATTCTCTGACTCTTGGCTGGCTCTCTGCATCATAACTAGGTATCTACACGATGATGAAATGCCTGGTTCTCATGCTGCCGAAGAGAGTATGTCTCACCTTCAGGAATCGCTCCTCCTCTGATTTGGTCACAAGTATATGACAGAGTAATATGAAAGCTTCTTAGCCAGGCCCAAGTCAAGTATCTACCTCTGGGAAAGTTGGGTGGAGAGATCCAAGCTGAGATTCTGCACAGGACTGAGACAATTGTGTTTCCTCACCAGGAAAAATAGAAATGGACACTAGATGCCAAACCACAGCAGGGTCCACTCTCTGGCTGTACATGATTTGTTCCTGGTCTACTTCTCTAACCACTCTCTACCTCGTTCCAGCCAACCTGGTCTCCTTTCTGAACAGGTCATATTTATTCTTATCTCGCAGATGCACTTACTAATGCTTCTGCTCAGAATGTGCACTCACTGTTCTAGCTGGCTGGGTCCCTCACAATCTTCGAGTCTTGGTTTGAGGCATCTCTTTAGACAGGGCTTCTTTAACCATTCTCCATGCCTCACCCTTTTTACTTTGTAATATACAACTCTATATTTCCTCCACAGGATGTAACACAATCTGAAAATCTATTTATGTGTTTATTATGTGTTTTCCTCTGTTACTTATATTAAGTTTCATAAGTACAGGCCTTATGTGACTTGTTCACTACAGTTTCCCCAGAACTTATAGCAATGCTTGGTACCATATAAGCTGGATAAATATTTATTGAATAGAGAAGTTGATATATATCACATTTTATATTCTGAAAGAACAAAACTTCAAGTGACTTCGGGATATTTCTAACAATAATGATATTTAGTGTTCATCTAAACAGGAAAGTTCAAAATATTTCACAACTGCTTTTTTGCAATGGAAAAATCCTTTTACAGTATAACGTCTTATACAGTATAAGGAAAATTGTAATTATGTTAGTTTCCTAGGGCTGCCCTAACAAAGTACTACAAAATGGTTTACAAAGTGGTTTAAATAACAAAAATGTATTGTCTTACAGCTCTGGAGGCTAGAAATCTGAGATCAAGGTGTCAGCAAGACTGGTTCTCTCTAAGGGCTGTGAGGGAGAATCAATTCCATACCTCCCTCCTAGTTTCTGGTGGTTTGCTTGCAATCTCTGGTGCTCCCTGACTGGACTTGCATCGCCCTGATCTCTGTCTTCATGTTCCCATGGTGTTCTCCCTGTATGCATGTCTATCCCTCCACATGAGGTTCTTTTTATAAAAGACCCCAGTCATACTGGATTTAGTGACCCACCTTACTCCAACATGACCTCATCTTAACTACATCCACAACATTCTTATTTCCAAATGATGAACATTCCGAGGCACTGAGGGTTAGAATTTCCCATAAAAATTTGAGGAGAACACAACTCAACCCAAAACAAAACCATCATTACATTTCCAGATAATTCAGAAAAAAGCATACTTCCTGACAAAAACATGAAAGGTACCCAAAGCTGTACGTGTCAATTCTTAACTTTAAATTATTTTATTGTGAAAATTAATAATTAAAATCAATGAGATAAAAATGCAACTCACTAAATTAACAAATGATGAAGAAAATTACAAGGGAAAATATTAAACATAAAATGTGTAAAAAGCAGTAAAATTGATATGCAAATGAGAATTTTTTCACCAAAAATTATATAGCCATCTGGCAAATCTAATCAAAGAGAAAAACAGAAAATACAATCAATAGGAGAGGTAATTACAAGCGTAGACAAGAGACAGTGGAGTAGAAGGACGTGCGCTCACTCCCTCTTGAGAGAGCACTGGAATCACAACTAACTGCTGAACAATCATCAATAGGAAGACACTGGAACTCATGAAAAAAGATACCCCCCCATCCAAAGACAAAGGAGAAGCCGCAATGAGACAGTATGAGGGTCACAATCACAATAAAATCAAATCCCGTAACCACTGGGTGGGTGACTCACAAACTGGAGAACACTTATACCACAGAAGTCCACCCACTGGAGTGAAGGGTCTGAGCCCAATGTCAGGCTTCCCAACCTGGGGGTGTGGCAACGGGAGGGGGAATTCTCAGAGAACCAGACATCGAAGCCTAGTGGGATTTGATTGCAGGACTTTGACAGGGCTGGGGAAACAGACTTCACTCTTGGAGGTCACACACAAAGTAGTGTGTGCATCAGGAAGGGGGAAGGAGCAGTGACCCCACAGGAGACTGAACTAGACCTACCTGCTAGTGTTGGAGGGTCTCCTGCAGAAGCACGGGGTGGCTGTGGATCACTGTGGGGACAAGGACACTGGCAGCAGAAGTTCTGGGAAGTATTCCTTGGCATGAGCCCTCCCAGAGTCCGCCATTAGCCCCATCAAAGAGCCTGTAGCCTCCAGTGCTGGGTCGCCTCAGGCCAAACAACCAACAGGGAGGGAACTCAGCCCCACCCATCAGCAGACAATCGGATTAAACTTTTACTGAGCTCTGCCCATCAGAGAAACAGCCATCTCTACCCACCACCAGTCCCTCCCATCAGGAAGCTTGCATAAGCCTCTTAGGTAGCTTCATCCACCATAGGGCAGACAGCAGAAGCAAGAAGAACTACAATCCTGAAGCCTGTGGAATGAAAACCACATTCACAGAAACATAGACAAAATAAAAAGGCAGAGGGCTACATACCAGATGAAGGAGCAAGATAAATCCCCAGAAAAATAATTAAATGAAGTGGAGATAGACAACCTTCCAGAAAAAGAATTCAGAATAATGATAGTGAAGATGATCCAGGACTTTGGAAAAAGAATGGAGGCAAAGATCGATAAGGTACAAGAAATGTTTAACAAAGACCTAGAAGAATTAAAGAACAAACAAACAGAGATGAACAATACAATAACTGAAATGAAAAATACACGAGAAGGAATCAATAGCAGACTAATTGAGGCAGAAGAATGGATAAGTGACCTGGAAGACAGAATGGTGGAATTCACTGCTGCTGAACAGAATACAGAAAAAAGACTGAAAAGAAATGAAGACAGCCTAAGAGACATCTGGGACAACATTAAACACAACAACATTTGCATTATACGGGCCCCAGAAGGAGAAGAGAGAGAGAAAGGACCCAAGAAAGTATTTGAAGAGATTATAGTCGAAAACTTCCCTAACAAGGAAAAGGAAAGAGCCACCCAAGTCCAGGAAGCGCAGAGAGTCCCAGGCAGGATAAACTCAAGGAGAAACACACCAAGACACGTAGTAATCAAACGGACAAAAGTTAAAGACAAAGAGAAAGTATTAAAAGCAACACAGGAAAAATCACAAATAACAGACAAGGGAACTCCCATAAGGTTAACAGCTGATTTCTCGGTAGAAGCTCTACAAGCCAGAAGGGAGTGGCACAATATATTTAAACTGATGAAAGGGAAGAATCTACAACCAATATTACTCTATCTGGCAAGGATCTCATTCAGATTCGATGGAGAAATCAAAAGCTTTACAGAGATGCAAACGCTAAGAGAATTCAGCACCACCAAACCAGCTCTACAACAAATGCTAAAGGAACTTCTCTAAGTGGAAAACACTGGAGAAGAAAAGGACCTACAAAAACAAACCCAAAACAATTAAGAAAACGGTCATAGGAACATACATATCGATAATTACCTTAAATGTGAATGGATTAAATGCTCCAAGCAAAAGACAGAGGCTCGCTGAATGCATACCAAAACAAGACCCATATATATGCTGTCTACAACAGACCCACTTCACACCTAGGGACACATACAGACTGAAAGTGAGGGGATGGAAAAAGATATTCCATGCAAATGGAAATCAAAAGAAAGCTGGAGTAGCAATACTCATAACAGATAAAATAGACTTTAAAATAAAGAATGTTACAAGAGATAAGGAAGGACACTACATAAGGATCAAGGAATCAATCTGAGAAGAAGATATAACAATTATAAATACATATGCACCCAACAGAGGAGCACTTCAATACATAAGGCAAATGCTAACAGCTATAAAAGAGGAAATCGACAGTAACACAGTAATAGTGGGGGACTTTAACACCTCACTTACACCAATGGACAGATCATCCAGACAGAAACTTAATAAGGAAACACAAACTTTAAATGACACAATAGACCAGATAGATTTAAGTGATATTTATAGGACATTCCGTCCAAAAACAGCAGATTACACTTTCTCCTCAAGTGCACATGGAAAATTCTCCAGGATAGATCACAACTTGGTCACAAATCAAGCCTTGGTAAATTTAAGAATATTGAAATCATATCAAGCATCTTTTCTGACCACAATGCTATGAGATTAGAAATCAATTACAGGGGAAAAAAACAAAAATCACAAACACATGGGGCTAAACAACACATTACTAAATAACCAACAGATCACTGAAGAAATCAAAGAGGAAATCAAAAATTACCTAGAAACAAAGGACAACAAAAACACAACCATCCAAAACCTATGGGATGCAGCAAATGCAGTTCTAAAAGGGAAATATATAGCAATACAATCCTACCTCAAGAAACAAGAAAAATCGCAAATAACCAATCTAACCTTATACCTAAAAGAACTAGAGAAAGAAGAACAAACAAAACCCAAAGTTAGCAGAAAGAAAGAAATCATAAAGAAATCGACAGATGAATGATAAAGAAGATGTAGTACATATGTACAAAGGAATATTACTCAACCATAAAAAGGAACAAAATTGGGTCATTTGTAGAGACATTGATGGACCTAGAGTTTGTCATACAGAGTGAAGTAAGTCAGAAAGAAAAAAACAAATATTGTATACTAACACATTTATGTGGAATCTAGAAAAATGGTACAGATGAACCAGTTCACAAGGCAGAAATAGAGACATGGATATAGAGAACAAACATATGGACATCAAGGGGGGAAAGCAGGGACAGGGGTGGTAGGATGAATTGGGAGATTGGGATTGACATATATACACTGATATTTATAAAATAGATAACTAATAACCTGCTGTATTAAAAAAATTAAAATAAAATTCAAAAAAGTAAAAAAGTGTAGGCAAGATACTATAAAAAGTATAATTTATATTTTACATAATTATATGCAGAATATTAAGTTTGAGTAAAATGAAAAATTTCCTATAATTATATATGAAATATATCAAATACATTTATATATCGTATATATTTGTATTATTTATACAGAGAGAGAGAAAAAGAAATAACTAATAAAACAGCAAAATTTTTAAAAGTCAGATATCAATTCAAGAATGCTCTCCAGAGGTAGACAATTTTATAAACAATATATTCAATGTTTAAATGCACAACTAATTCCAATGTTGTGTAATTTGTTTAAGTACAAATAAAGGTGTGGAAGGTGTTTATTTCATAACTCAGTTGATTGTCTATATCTCATTGAATATCAGATTAAAAAGTGCACTTCAAGAGTAAAGCATCATTAACAAAGGATTTATTACCTATCTGGAAGACTAAGCAGTTTGAAATTACTAAGAGAATTCTCTAATTGTCTGGGCACATAAATATCAGAAAATTATTAACTTTTGTTTTACTAATAATGCTTTCTTAGAATATACAATAGGTATAAAACAACAAATTCTTTAAATACCTAGAGGCAAAATATGGGGAACATATGAAAAAATAATTTATGTTGAAGAATATATGAGTTTAGTTTATTGGCTTAAATTAATCAAAACCAAAATCTTCACCAAGTATAGTTTCTGGTTAAAGTAGACAGATTGAACCCACCTCCTTCCTTCTGCTCCCTACTAAAATCTCACTAAAAAGGAACGTTAAATTAAAAAGCCAAAGAACAGTAGAGTAGAAAACAGCAACCAAATTTTGGAAGCTGGAAAGCAGTTGAAATAGTAGTAATTGATTGGCTACCCTAAGAAAGCTAAACTCACCAAAACCTAATGTATAGGAAGCTGAGAGCAATGTGATTTGCGCTAATGAATCCTAGAAAGTCTCCAAATAGGCTACATTAATGAAATGAAGAATTACTTGAACACCAGTTTGATAAAATTTATATACTGCAGCTCTCTCTTATGTTACAAATCCAAGCAACTATTCTTTTCTAACACCAGCATAATTGCATAATTCCTTTGAACCTCAGTTCCTTATCTAGAAAGTTAGGACAATAATATTACATACCTCCAGAGTTGTAAGTATCAATTGAGATATACATTTATAAAATAAATATATTCAAAAGTATATATATTCTAGTCACTTAACATATTTTATAATCAGGACGCGGTTGTTTTCTTTTAAAAAGTGGTTATTTACCTTAATTTTGAGACCTCATGTAAGTCTGTGTCTCTTGACTTCAGTTTCTTTATGTTTAAAATGTGAGTATAGGGTGATGTTTACTAAGAACCTCTCTTGTTCTAAGGAAGTCATGATATAAATACTTCATTATAAATAACTAGAGATTTTTTCAATGTGATCTTAATAGAAAACAATAAAGGAAGTAAGTAACCATTAATAAATGGCTACAAAAGCATAAGTGTTGGAACACAGTGGCAATGCCAGGTACTTGCTAAGGAGTTTTGGGTGCTTGTGACTGCCCCCAGAAGAAAAAAATGTATAAGCTAGAAGAAAAACTAGTCAAAAACAGTGTAAAAAATAGTGTTAACTAGTATGTTTTAACCTCACCTGATATCCCTTTGGAACAGGGGACTTCTGGAAGAAAACGGTGCTGTGAAGCTTCTGTGACCAGCAGAGAAAGACCCCGCCCCACCATATCTTCTCACTGAGTACATTAATTGGGAACATTTCCCCCACTACCACTCTTATCTAACTTGAGGAAGAATTTTTTTCTCAACAAACTGGTCACCTCTCTTTGTCATTAGGAAGGTGAGATGATCTGTCTGATGCGTAAATTTGAGGCAATTAACCAGGCACTTGACTCACCTCTGCCTTCCTTCCTCTTGGGAGGAAGCTGTCAGCTGCAGAAACACTCTTTGGGATGGTGGCCTCTTCCAATTATCCAGGGTTGCCAGCAACCTGCAGGACAGGGGTGATAGGAACATTAGTTTTCCAAATGAACAGATCTACTACCAAAATCTGTTCATTATCAGTAACAAAGGCAATATTTTGGCTCCCATGCTATCATTCTTTCTTTATTTCTCGAATTATTCAGAACTGGGTAAGAAAGAATGATGCTATTTAAGAGGACTTTTTGGAAATCCCAACAAGAATACCCCTGGAATGTTCTAAGGAATAACAGATATTTATTTAGAGACTAATGGATGGAAGCAGGTGATGAGGAAAGAGGGGAAGGACAATGTAATCCACCCCTGCACACCACCTGAGCCACCATCAAAAAGTCACTTTATCATCAGTCAAGAAAGGTAAAAAAAAAGGCTTAGAAGAGTCAGCAAAGCATGTTTAATAACTGAACTAAGTTAAATTAGCTGTACACACATCCCCAAAAATAAGGCCTCAAGGTACATTTCAAGATTGATAACAGAATTGTTAGGGAACCGTTGACCAAAACTGCCTGCCTTGGCCAGGCAGGATGATAACTGCTTTCCTGAGTTGTCTCACAACAGGTGGTCCTGATAAAGAACGTGGTGCTGCCACCGAGAGAATTCGGGAGGGGCCGAAAGGAGGAGGGAGGTGATGATACGTCCTGCCAACCTCCCAGAAACCCTCACGCTGGAATCCATCTTGGCTGAGAGATGCATGTGCCACCTGGAAGGACCCTGAGTCAGACCAAATATGCGCCAAGCAAGATGACTGGCCAGAGACAACCTGGAAACTAACCCCATTAGCATAAAACCTGAGACCTCAAGCCACATAGCTGAACAGTTCTCCTGGGTTCCCTTACCCTGCTGCTATCTACCCCGGTACCTCTTCCCAATAAAGTCTTTTGCTTTGTCAGTACCTGTGTCTCCTTGGACAATTCATTTCCAAGTGTTAGACAAGAGCTCACTCTTGGGCCCTGGAAGGGGACCCCCTTCCTGCAACAGACTTATGAGCTATATCTTAAAACTAGCAAGAAGGGGGCTTCCCTGGTGGCGCAGTGGTTGAGAGTCCGCCTGCTGATGCAGGGGACATGGGTTCGTGCCCTGGTCCGGGAAGATCCCACATGCCGCGGAGCGGCTGGGTCCGTAAGCCATGGCCGCTGAGCCTGCGCGTCTGGAGCCTGTGCTCCGCAACGGGAGAGGCCACAACAGTGAGAGGCCCCCATACCGCCAAAAAAAAAAAAAAACAAAAAAAAACCTAGCAAGAAGATTGACATTTAGTATCTTTATACTTATTTAGTAAAGGGATGAAAAATTATGGAATTCTTTATCAGTAAGATAGGTCACAATAAAGAAACACGTATAACTTCAACTCAGACTTAAACCAAGCCCAACCTGGATGAAATTGGAAAGTCACAGTCTTAGATTACTTATTTCCTTTCCTGTTTATTTTCATGTCAGTGTCCTCATGCAGTTAAAAATAAAGCAGAATTTTACTTTTCAAAAAAAAATCAAATAATAAAGTATATATTATGGTAAGGAATGATAGTTTTAGCTTGACATTTGCTTTTAATTCTCATAAGTTTATCAGTACATGGAAATTCTATAGAAATAAATGTTGGCTAACAGTTTTTTAAATGACAGTTAAATTTGTCTAATGAGGGTATAGGCTTGCTCATGAGATCATGAGTTTCTCATCATTCCCAGAGTCCAAACAGAAGCTCAGTGATTGATAAATTGGTAGGGATGCTGATGATTTCCAACTCAATGTTCAACACTAATCTCTTTATATTTTCCTATTTTTAAAATTTGAATTTATAGATATTTCATCATTTCTTCCTTCATCATTGTTTAGGAATACTAAATAACAATCATTTTTCACATTTGTCAAGAAAAGTTTTTTTAGAACTTTTTTCTTTTGATAACTTCCAACTACAGAAAACCCTTTCTTACTGTATATGCTATACTGAATACACTTTACCCCCTTAAACCTGAGGAAGCTACAACTAACAAAATGTCATATTGTATGCAGCATCTGCGTGAAAAATATTCAATCACACTGTATAAATGCAACTCAAAATTGAGCAAATATTATCCAACTAGTATATGCTAGTCTCTCTTCAGCCTTACACACTAAGAACTTTTACTTTATTTAAGACTATTTAATACCTTCAACCTTGTTGTTTTAGACTCTCCTTAGTAAAATGTTTACACCATCTGTGAATAATTACTTTTAAGGTGTAACTAGTCATGGGTTCATAGTCTCATACTGCTAAGAAAGTGAACAAATTGTGTAAACCAATAGTGGTTTGGTATATACTAATGTTGGAAAGTGAATAGCATAAGGGCTGCCACTCCTAGTCTCTTGACTATTAATCCATTACTCTTTCTTCTTGAGAAAGAACAGGACTTTGACATCCTACTCAACATAAGACAGTAGAGATGGAGTTGATTTGGCCCATAAACAAGCGATAAAACCTAATTGCAACCTAGATTGTACACCATGCCAAACATCTCTTGGTGTGATTTTTTAAACTGAATCATTGTTGACATTGCCTCTTAAATGTTTCAACAAATTTAGAGGATTTGAACAAGATGAATGTGACTTTAGCTCTGGCAGGCAGTCCTTTGGCAAATAGATTACAATAAATGGCATGCACCTGTGGGTGAATTGAATACACTTTACCCCCTTAAACCTGAGGAAGCTACAGCTAACAAAATGCCATATAGTATGCAGCATTTGTGTGAAAAATATTCAATCACACTATAAATGCAACTCAAAATTGAGCAAATATTATCGGACAGACAGGTGACAGGAATAGGTAATATGACCAAAACATATTCAATCAAATTCTGCTGTTACTTAATTTTATTAGTGTAACTGTTATTATATAAATAGCACAATTATTTTAGGTATCTTAGATAAAATGTGTTAAACTATTCCAAAATATAAAACAGAACAGTCACTAACATGCATAGTAGGAGACAGTAGGAGTTAAGATCCAAAACATAACGATAATCCTTTGTGTCCCATATACTGCAATGAGTTCAAGATACAAATTACTGAAAACTGTAGATACATTTTAGCAGAAGCAGCGACAAGCACAATAAATATTAAGAAAGATGAAGACCTGACACTACAATTCCCCAAAAGAGCCCACAGTTAGATAGGTACACTTTTCTTCACCCAATGCATTCCTTCTCTCTTTGTTTCTTGAACCAGTAGGTGTAAAAGAAATACCACGAAGTTCAATATTACTCTACCTGCTTGATAAGCAGGGGCAAAATATTTGACAGTAAACAGGATTTGAAAATAAGACTTGTACTTAGCGGAGGGAGGCAAATGATGAACATCTACCCAGAAAGTGTGATGAATTAGAAAGAAGGCCAGTAGCAAAATAAATACTTATGAAATTGAAATGATAGACTAAGGTGGGAGGGGGAGTCGGGGAGAGAGGGAGAGCAAGAGGCATATGATTAATATAAGAGAAAGACACACACATGTATACACACTATATGTAAGATAAATACTAATAAACACTCATTCCCATCTTCAGAGAGAAATGCTATAATGGAGCCACATAGAGAGACAGTATCCAAATATCTGATCTAATTGACTGATACTGAAAAGTTCTCAGCCAGCACCATTTTGAGTTAGTGTTACTATTTGAACTCTATTTTGCATAGAAATCCCCCCAAAAAAGACAACTGTTAGGAATAAAAATATGTATATAAATAAAAAAGAAAAAATATAAACAAAATTTTATGAATAACCGATTTAATAACATTGATTTTTTTCTTATAGATAACATGTATTTCAAACTTGAACTGCATAATATTTCTGGTCTATTTTGTAAACAATATTGGGTTGAAAAAATAAAGTGTGAATACAGATTTATCCAATGGGGTATAGTAGCTCAGCTTAAAGGACTATAATTGTGCACATAATTCTTAATACTTATCTTTAAAAGAAGAGCCTAATTGTGTAAAAGTATTTTCCCAGAAAATTATTTTTAATCCTCCTAGAGGCAGCCTTTCCATGTATTTGCAAGCTCAATAAGAAAAAGAGGGTTTAAGAAAAAAGGACCAAGCCTAAATAATAGAAAAGATAAGCTACAATGCTGGCATAGTTAGAAAATTCAATGTTTAGGCTGAGATAATTATTATTTCATTCTTTGAACATAACTGTATTTCTATTTAATTATATTTACTAGGACAAATTTTATAGGGATAGCTATAAGGAAGAATTAATTTTGATCCCTGAAATTTTATATGGAAGCAAAAGAAAATTGCCCAGAAATCACAAGAGTACAAATTTGGCTTTATGAAACTGAGTCTCCCCTCCCAGTCAAGGTGAACTAGCTGATTACTCTACACTCTGGAAGTTAAGGCTGTTTGCAAGTATTTTGAAGAATTTAAGAAGGATTTTGAAAAAGAACATAAAATTACATCCGTCGACACCAATCGTTTCTCATGAATATCCCCTAAACATGTACTTGTTATATGTTTAGCAAATGCAGTTGCACACCATCATCACTGCCTGAAATTTTATTATTGATAGTATAATTTTGCTAGTCATATGAAAAGAAATCTTGCTTTTTACAGAATCTGATAAAAAACGTTAAAATTCTTCATTATTTCTCCTTTGAAGTCTTAGACATAGTAACTGAAATTGTTCCATGTAGCCTTAGAATTAGCAAACTTGGTGTGAGACTCAGCCTAAAAATCAAATTTTAGCATGGAGCTATAAAGTCAAATTCCATATTTCTTTGACTTTTTTCTGTTTTTGTCGACATTTTTCATAGTTCGATTGAACTACTTGAAATTCTTACTATTTATCCAACTAAAAACAAAACCAAATGGCTAAAACTCAAAAGCCCACTAGAACGCACTTTACGTATACCATTCTAATAAGCCAGTAAATTGCTATCATTTATATTTCCTTCTGTCTTCTTTTCATTTTTTAATTGGGTTATTTTCTTCTACTTACAAATATAAATTAAGAAAAGTTTTGGTTTTGGTATGTTGTTTTTACTGATATAACTTCACGATCTCCCAGATAACGATTATAAACTCTAAGCAAAATACATTTTAAGTAACTATTTGAAGGCATGGGCAATCAAATAAAAACATAAAATTAAGAGAAATTATATTTTAAAAGTGAATTCCACCTTTCACTATACCATTCCAGTCCACATGGCATGAAGTGACTAAACGCAAGCCGAAAACTGCTGCCTCAGTGGTTTAAGGTTTCAGAAGCTAGAGTTGATGGAAACTGAGAGTAAAACTCCTGGGAAAAAAGAGGACACTGAAAGAATAGGTCCCAAACCTGCATATAACCATCCTCATATCGTTGACTGTGCCCTAAACTGTGCACGTATGAAGAAGGCTCCAATGATAAAAGTGGAAGTCATCAAGTGTAAGGCTGCATTAACTGGACAGATGCCTCAGTTTCTTCCCAAAGAAGAAAGATAAAATTTTGAGTTTGGGTTCTTCTCAGTGAAACATCATAAGATCATGCCTTAAGGCTAGAGATGATGTAGCAGGACTAAAATATCTATCTTGAACAAAGATAAAACAAAAAGAGATCTCTTCTAATAAAGCATAAAACCAAGCCTCCATAATTCAAGATTAACAGCCAATAATTTACTGTCTGAAAAACAAAAATCAACATTCTTCAGAGGAAGTTAATGGAATCCAGAATTCTATTATCTAAAATATCTAGATATATTTTTAAAAGTAGGGAAATGTGGCCCATATTTTGTTTTTGTAAAAGTCAATAAAAACAGATTTCCAGATAACCCAGAAGTTGGAAATTCTAGAAGAGAACTTTAGAGCAAGTATTTAAAACATATTCAAAAATCAAATGGGAACTATTATCAAAATGAGTGAAGATCTGGAGGATCTCAGTAGAGAAATGGGAAATATAAAAAATAACCCAATAGAAATTTTAGAGTTTAGAAGCACAGTATCTGATATAAAAGGTTCACTGAAACTGATCAACAGATGGTTGGAAATGGCCAAAGAAAGGATCAATGTATGTAGAAAACGTTCAATGGAAATTATCTAATCTGAAAAATAGAGAAAGGAAAATAACAACAAAAGTGCATCAATGATCTGTGACACAAAATCAAGTAATCTGTTATGTGTAATTGGAGTTCCAAAAGGACTCGAGAGAGAAAATAGGACAGAAAAAAATGCATGAGGATTTAAGAGCTAATTTTCTTCAAAATTTGGTGAAGAACATAACCAATAAAGAGCTCAGCAAATACAAAGTAGTATAACACAAATTAGACCATATCTAGACATACAATCAAACTGTTGAAAACCAGAAGAAAAAATATATATATTACAAAGAGAGATACAACTCTACAAATGTTGGCTGACATTTCACTAAGTACAGTGGAGACCAGAATGTAATGACATCTTTAAAGTGATGACATTAAGACAAATAACAATAAAGACTTCCATTTCTGGGAAGATAGAGTACAGATACTTTTCCTTATTCCCTCCTCTAACTACAGCTAAATTCCTAGACTGTGTGCGTGTGTGTGTGTGTGTGTGTGTGTGTGTATCGCATACGTTCATACCTAGAGAGAGAGAGAGACATAAGAGAGAGTGTTATGGTATGAATTGAGTTCCCCCAAATTCATATTTTGAAGCCCTAAACCCCTGTACCTCAGAATATGATTGTATTTGGAGATACAGCCTTTAAAGAGATGATTAAGTTAAAATGAGGGCATTATGGTTGGCTTTAATCTAATGTGACTAGTGCCCTCATGAAAAGGAAATCTAGACACACAAACACCAGATATACGTAAGACAATGTGAGAACACAGCAAGAAGGCAGCCATCTACCAGCCAAGGAGAGAAGCCTCAGAAGAAACCAAACTTGCTGACATCCTGATCGTGGACTTCTAGCCTCCAGAACTGTGAGAAAATAAATTTCTGTTGTTTAAGCCAGCCAGTATATGGTACTTAGTTAAGACAGTTCTAGAAAACTAAGATAGTTAGATCGATAGCCAGGTAGATAAATAAATAGATGATAGATTGTGTGCGTGAGAGAGAGAGAGAAAAAGAAAGAGAAACTCTAAGAAGACTCTGAAAGGCAGCAAGAAGAAGGTAGAGCAGCAGGGACTTCAGGACCTGAGGGACAGCAGGATGGTGAGTTCTCTGGGATTTCTTTTTGCTCATATCTCAGACTTGGAGTTGAAGAAGCTGGTAGCCTACAAAAGCCAAAGAGTGCAGACAAAAAAAGTACCCATAAGAGCCTATTCTCTCTAGCCAAGGTACCAGGAAAGGGCAATCTAGAAGAAGAAAATGCCTAGATAATAAGCAATCTACTCCAAACAAAACCGAAAAAAAACCCCATCCACAGCAGCAAAGTCTGAGTGGGAAACCTAGACTTCCACTCTTGTGAGGCTGTAATGAAGTGCTCTAACAACCCCTCTGAGGTAGTGTCAGAGAAGGTCAAGTAAGGAGTTAAGATTTTCATCACCATCATCTAGTAACAAGCTCCCCAGAGTTAATGGATACCACAGCTTAGACTTTCACAGCCACCCAGCAGTAACAAGGGGCCCCTCCCACAGGTGTCATAGCAGGCCCAGTGGAGACTCAGGACTGTCACACAGTGGTAATGAGGCCATCCCACCACAATGTCAGTGGACTCCATAGGGGGAGCTCAAACTCGCATGCCCACCAAAGAGTAACAAGGAGCCTCCACTCCCTTGGTTGTCAATAAAGACCAAGTGGGGAACCTGTACTTCTATCTCCAACTGGAAGTAATGAGGCAACATTCCCCTCCTTTCTCTGATGAAACAGAAAAAGCAAAGTAACCCAGAAGTTTAAATAAGATCCAAAGTCTGAGACCATAATATGAAAACGTCCAGATTTCAATTGAAAAATCACTCCTCATACCAAGAACAAGGAAGATGCCAGACTGAATTTTCAAAGAAAATACAATCATTAGATGCCAAGACCAAACTGACAGAAATGTTAGAATTACCTGACATAAGGAAACCTGAATGAAACCCCAGAGGCTTACGCTGAGTGAAAAAAATATCAAAAAGTACAAAATGTATGATCTCATTTATGCAACATTCTTGAAAAGACAAAGTTATAGAAATGGAGAACAGATTTGTGGTTGACAGTGGTTAAGGAGAGGCTAGAGATGGGAGAAAAGTAGATATGGCTACATAATGGCAACATGAGGGATTCCTGCAATTGTAAATATGTTCTGCATCAGTGGAAGGCCTCAATTAGCCTCGGGGTTGACATTTAATTGGGGAACATTACTTAGATGGTCTGCTACCAAGGGCTCCTGTGATCCATCTGTTTACCAGCGCCTTTATTTGTCTGGAACTATGTGGACACATATATTTGATACTATCTATGCCCATTGGAACACAAGAGATGATGTTCTGATTATCTTAAGTCCACGGCACTGTGGCTCAGTGGCTTCAGTGTCATGACGCTGGGGGCCCTGAGCCTGGTGGGAGTGAAGAGTGACCAGACCACTCCCTGCTGCACTGCTCTGACCACTGGAGACCATCTGGCTTGTCAGACTTGACACTCTAGACAGCCACAGACCTTACGATTATGGCGGCAATTTACCTCCATCCAAACAACAGGACGAATAGTTTTTTGAAGGGTTGTCCCTGGGAATTGGTGGAAATAAAAAAAGACATACAAAGCAAAGAAAAATATAGATGGTGGAATAAAGAATTGACAAATGAAGTTTATGTAGGAATTTTTAAAACAAGTCATTACAAAACACTCTCGGGTCTTTTGACCACATAATTAGATATGACTAGGCAATCTGTTACTATATTTTAAAGAATTAAGTATCAGAAGATAAAGATTTAGAGCATATTGCTTGGATTTCAGTCCAAGTATTTGCTATCAAAATAATTCCCTATCACAGAACCCAGGGACTCTTCAGGATTTGAGATGACCTTGAGTATTTAAGTTGATGTATTCTTCTGCTTATTATAATTCTCCTCTGAAATAATGAAAATTATTTGAGTTTTGGCACTTTAGAAAAAACTTTTATGTGCAGTAGAATACATATCTAAATGAACGTCTCTGTAGGAAAATGAACTTTCTTTTTAGAGAAAAATAAAAGCTGCTATGGAAACTAGGGGTTTAATGTTCTTTAATGTAACCTTTACTTACTGCCAAAAACTGTATTTCAGGAAACCATTCTGTTTTTTATATTTTAGGAGAATTTAAATAAGGAAAATGTTTTGCCAACTAGAGAGAAAAAACACATGACAAAACATAAAACAAAGAGGAAGATTATAGATGTAAATGCAACTATACTGACAGTTACATCAAATGAGTATGGTCCAAGTGCTCCAATTGTAAAATGGAGAAGAATAAGACTCGACTATATGTTGTCTACAAGAAATCTACTTTAAGTTAAAGACAAAGATATGTTAAAAAAAAAAAAAAAGAAATGGACACGAAGTTATATACCACATAAGCACAAGTTAAAACAAAGTTGGAATGGCTATAAAAATAATTAGATAAAAGTTTTAGAGCAAGGAATATTATGAAGGATAAATAGTGATGTTTCATAATGTTATAGGGTCAATTCATAATTGAATTGGATGAAGGTGGTCAAAAGACACAAACTTCCAGTTATAAGATAAATAAGTACTCATACTAGGGAAGTAATGTACAACATGATGACTAGAGTTGACTGCTGTATTGTACATTTGAAAGTTGCTAAGAGAGTAGATCCTAAAAGTTCCCATCACAAAAAAAATAAAACTTTTTTTGTATCTATATGAAATGATACATGTTAACTAAACGTATCGTGGTAATCATTTCACAACATATGCAAGTCAAGTCATTATGCCGACCTTAAACTTATACAATGCTGTATGCCAATTATCTCAATAAAATTGGGGAAAAATGGGTCAATTTATCAAAAGACATAAAATCCTAAATATATATGCAACTAATCTTCAAACCTATATAAAGCCCAAACTGGCTTCAACAAGAACAAGTGACTTACTACCGGGTAGATAGTCCATAAGCTTACATCCAAACTGGCTTCAACAAGAACAAGTGACTTACTACCAGGTAGATAGTCCATAAGCTTACATTTTTCTAATCCTCCTTCAAATAAACAGCAATGGGTGGAGAGGGAGGCACTAGCAAGGCACATATTTCCTCCCGTCGTGTGGGTCAGCACAGGGGCCAAACCTGAGTGCTTACATGGGGAGAAAAAGTTTGGGTTAAAATAAATGGAAAGAATGTAAAATAATCACTGAGGGTAAAGGAATTAACAAAGGAATTATTCATAAGGGAACATCAAACATTATTTTGGTATCTTGAGAAAGACTTAAAACCAAAAATAATTTTCTTTCTTAGTTTTGACTCAGATGCTGGTAAGGATGATACATTTTTTTCCACCTATGCTCCATCCTTACTAGAATAAAATGCCATGACCTGGGAGACAGCATAAAGCAACATTGTTATTGGAATGGCTTATGTCATATGCTCCAGTGAAATCACAGAAATCCTCCTGATGTCTAAATGGAACAACACTAACATGGTATGTCTTTGGCTCTCATTTTACAGGTTATATTTACTATTAGGACCCCAAATGAGAAGATACCTATGAGAATTTCTTTCCCCAGGTCAAACATCATGCACTCCGTTTTGTGTTAGAACTGAAAATAATTATGTACCTATAAATTTTAATGAAATGTTAAGAAAATATTATAATGGTAGGCATTAATTGCCTAGTGTCATAGTATTATACACCAATACCTTTAAGGAAAAACGAAAAGAATATTGGTGTTATTGAGGTTGATCAATCCATACAGCTAACCTAGTGGTTTCATACACTAGAGATACAGTATCTGCAATTTAGAGAGACTACCTGTAGAGGACATTCTGGTATCCACAAAAGTATATATAGGAGTACTCATTTCCCATATGACTTTGTCCTGGGAAACAGGGCGTGTTTGGTTACGAGATATGTTTCCCAATTACACATAGGCAATTAGCGCATAGTAGGAACAACATACATGATGGATAAAAGAACATTTACTACCAGACCAAAGAGTGCTTTATGGGCAATAAGAGAAAGTCTAGGAATGTTTAGATGAACAGAATTTGCTTTAACTAAGAGAGTTCTCAAAAAAAAAAAAAAAAAAAAAGACCCTGCCAAAAAAGGTGGCTTGGGGAGTATTCAAATTTTATGAGGTAGACATCAAGCTGTTTAGTTTGATGATACAGTTTTAACTAAATAGTTTTTACAAATGGAACAGTTAAGACAACAAGCCCGAACAGAACAGTGAAGAAAAAACTTTGTACTATAGCACAAGCAGGAGTTTTAGATATAGTACTTCAAATGGAGGCCAAAAAAAAAAGCCCATCCCATTGGCCTGGTATACAACTGCCAAAACACAGGTAGTCCATTCATGGAACTATATGGATCCCCTTATTAACACAAGTTTCCAAATGGGGAGTATATTTTACATAGTCTTTTTTTTTTTTTTTTTTTTTTGCAGTACACAGGCCTCATGGGCCCAGCCGCTCCGCGGCATGTGGGATCTTCCCAGACCAGGGCACGAGCCCGTGTCCCCTGTACTGGCAGGCAGACTCTCAACCACTGCGCCACCAGGGAAGCCCCTTACATAGTCTTCTTAACAGCTCTGGCAACATCAATGGACCAGAATAAGATAGCTCAATTGTACAACTTGTGAGTATAGAAAAACCTTTAACTTTTACATGAATACTACCAAAAGACAGTTAAGGGGCTTTCTTAAAAGGCTCTTCCATTTGAATCCCATTTTGATTTGATCCTGTGTGATGAAGGAAGGTACCTTCACTCAGAACACCTAGAACTCCATATTTCACTAACACATCATTTTTGGTTAATAACTGTGTACATAATAATATTTGGCACACAGGAAATAGTTATTTCCATTGGGAAGTAACAATAATACAGTCATAATTTCTGATTTGTTTTGTAATTATATTTTTAATATTCATAGAAATGGTGCAATTTGGTACAATTCTGAGATCACTGGTAAAGTCAATTTGATAGGTGAAAATAAGACATGATAATACAGACATAGTTGATCAAATGTACTAGGAAACTGAGTGAAAATCTGCCTAGGATGCAATCTCAATGGAAGATAGTGGCCTGAAGAGGACTTCTATCTCATTAATAATGTATTAATTATTTATTATAAGCTATAAGCATAAGCTTATAATAAAGTTCAAACTACAGTAGGCAAAGACGGTAAGAAAAGAGTTAAGTTGGTGCAAAAATATGGTAAAATTTGCACAGTAATTGTGTTAGTTTAATTGTCTTCTTAAATTGATACCTATACCTCACTGGTCCAGGGTGGATTTATTTCAGCTGGCCTGGATTGATCTCATGCTTATCTCCAGAGCTACTGACCCTTGGGCAATGCTATGGAACCTATTGTAAAGATACATAATATTCTGCAACCATGTGTCTGTGAGTTGTTCCAGAAGAGGATTTAATAGCTTGACAATACTGTTTAGAAATACTAATTGGATTTATGATTTGCACCTGGTTTCAGTGAATGGTAGTGATAATCAGGGGCTCCACTAAGGCTGGTCACATAACTAGAATATGCCTACAAAATCAGCATACTCTAAAAAATCTTCATCATGAGAGACCTTGGGCTTCCTGGTACTAACTGCTTCGCTTAGAGGCAGGTTGGTAATGGTTAGAGACCTTCAATAATAAAGTTGTTTTGTGAGTAGAAACTGTTTGAGACCTGTGAGTCCTTGTAACAACCTCACAATTAAGTTGATTAATGTGAAATTAACTCAATTGTATAGTCCAATACCATTTTCTCAAAAACTGATAGAACAAACATAAAGATATAGATGAATTGAACAACACCATCAACTTTGCCAAACTGGCATGTATAGAACATTCTATTCCATGTTAGGTGACTAAGCATTCTTCTAAAGTGTACACAGAACATTCATCAAATCAGACCATACTCTGGTCCATAATCAAAAGAAATTTAAGAGGATTGAATTCATACAAAGCATGTCCTCTGAACAAAACAAAATTAAACTTATAGAAAGATATCTGGACACTTCCCAAATATTTGAAAACTAAACAACACACTTGGAAAAAACTCATAGTGAAAGAGAAATCACAGGCAAATTATAAAATATTTTCAATTGAATGAAAATGAAAATACCACATACGAAAATATGAGGCACATAGCTAAAGCCTTGCAGGGAATTTTATAGCATTAAGTTAAATGATCATTTTAGGAAAGAGGAAAAGCTTCAAAGCAGTGATTTAAGTTTCAACTTAAGAAACTAGGAAAAAATATCAAACTAAATCTAAAGGAAGTAGAAATAAGGAAATAATAATAACAGAAATCAGTGAAATATAAAGTGAAACAGAAAATCAAAAAAAAGAGAAAATCAATGAATTCAAAAGCTGGTTCTTTGAAAAGCACAATAAATGGATAAAATAAACTGATTTTAAAAAAGAAGAAAATACAATTTACCTGTGTAAGGAATGAAATTAGGGGCATTACCATAGACAACTGATAATAAGGGAATTTTATGAAAAAATTCATGCCAATGCATTGGAGTACCTACATGAAATGAACAAATACTTTGAAAGATACAAATTACCAAAACTAAATCAAGAATAGAAAACATAAATAGCCTGTTGCCTACAAAAGAAACTGAATTCATAACTTAAAACTTTCCAAGAAAGAAAACTCTAGGCCTAATGGATTCTCTGGTGAATTTTATCAATCATGTAAGGCATAAATAATGCTAGTTTTGGGCTTCCCTGGTGGCGCAGTGGCTGAGAGTCCACCTGCCGATGCAGGGGACACGGGTTCGTGTCCCGGTCCGGGAGGATCCCACATGCCGCGGAGCGGCTAGGCCCGTGAGCCATGGCCGCTGAGCCTACGCGTCCGGAGCCTGTGCTCCGCAACGGGAGAGGCCGCAACAGTGAGAGGCCCGCGTACCGCATAAGAAAATAATAATAATAATGCTAGTTTTACACTAGCTGTTTTTCAGTTCATTTTATAAGGCCACCATTACCCTGGTTTCAAAATTAGACAAAGATACTACAAGAAAACTACAATTCAACATCTCTCACAAAAAACCTTTACAAAATGTTAGAAAATTGCCTCAGGGAGAAGCAGGAGAGGAAGATAGGAGGCTGAGGGAAGAATCAGCTCCTCGAGCCCCGTTCCGGGCACCTGAGGAGTGAGTGCTATGCAACGCTTCAAGGACCCCTCAGAGGACACCATCTGTCCCCAGCTGCCCTGCCTCCTCATCTGTTATCACATTTTACAGTCAAAGAGCCGCTGGGAAGGGAAAGCTCTCGGGATGGACCTTTGTGTCACGCAGCCAAACAAGCCCCAATGTCTCTGGACCTGCTGCCCAAGCTGAGCATGGCAGCCCCTCACCACCCATGACACCCCACACTTACGACCCAGGCTCTTCCAGACCCCTTCTTAGGTACCTGAAAAGATGGTCCAAATACATGAAGATGGGACGTGGACCCCCAAGGTCAGCCTTCCCGAGAGAGGAAACGGCTCTCCCTGACCTGGAGCATGCTCCTGAGTTCCCCTCCCAACACCTCACTGACTGTAACTAATCAGTTCAGGCGGCTGCTGGAGCAGGTGCAATCACTCGCAATCAGCTGAGTCATTCCACCCCAGGACATTAAGACTGACTTGCTGGGAATCAGTCTCCTGAGATTTTCAAAGCCTTTCAGCTGCTTACAAAGCGCCTTGGCCAACCAGTGTCTGATGGGCGCCCCTGCGCGTAGAAAGGGAGCATGTTGGCTTGTGTCAGCTGGGAATCATCTCATTCAAGGCTCAACACTTTCCAGCTGGAACCCACAAGGCGCAGCCCCCTCCATTCATCCCTATGCACAGTGTGACGGCACCACATAGGTCCCACTCCAGGGCTTCAGACCCCTAGAGCCCTACAGGTGGGGTTTATCATTGGAGGGGGCTGTTGTCTGAAGGCTGCATATTTAGGCCATGGTGGGGCAAAATCCTGAGTATGCGTGAGGTAGGTCTCTGTCTCTCCTCTCTGCCTTCTGAATACTAGGAATGTATTTATTTCACTGAAATTCTGACCACTAATGAGTAGTTGATGGGGAGAAACTGAGACCAGGGAAACATCCTTCTCCACAACCACTTCCTCTCTCGCTTTAACATTTACTGGGGCTTCTTGCTCAACTAGGTCCATACCATGATGATTACAAACTTCCCAACTCCTCTATTCCTCCTAGTCTGTTACTTCTTATATCTTCATTGGAGGGGGGAAACCACATACTTGTGATGACAAAACAGTGTGGGAAACTGCAAGTGCAACAAAGGACAAGCAGGAAGATATCAGATCTCTTCTAAGACACAGGCTTATAAATTTCGTAATTAAAAAAATTTTAAATGAGGCAAACTCATCACATGGTTTACACTAAATACGTGCAAGCTTTCTGTATCAGTCATAGCTCAAAGTAGGTTTTTAAAACTGAGACATAATTGACATATAACAGTTTCAGGGGTGCATCATAATTTGATACTGTGATCATTTCTCAATATAAAAATAAGTCTAGTTAACATCACCATGCTGAGTTACAATGTTTTTTCTTGTGATGAGAACTTTTCAGATTTACTCTTAGCAATTTTTAAGTATAAATACAGTATTAATTACAGTCACCATGCTGTACGTTACACCTCCAGGACTTATTTTATAGCTGCAAGTTTGTACTTTTTAAACCCCTTCACCCATTTTGCACCCCTCCAACCTCCACCTCTGGCAACAACCAATCTGTTCTCTGTATCCATGAGATTTTGTTTTCTAGATTCCACATATAAGATCATACAGTAAAAAAATTAGTTAATATATAAAAGGGATAATATATCATGACTCTGAGTTCAACCTAGGAATGCAAGATGAATTTTAAAATTTGGGGGTTTTAAGATGAAAACCAATCAATGTATTTCACCTCAACAAACAAAAGTAATATATCAGTAGATGTAAAAAAGGCATATAAAAAATTTAACATGAATTCATGATTAAAAACTCTCAGTAAACCAATAATACAAGGGAACTTGAACCAGTAAAGGAATTTGCATAAGACTTCATTTGTATCATACTTTATAATGAAATCCCCTAAGATTGGGAACAAGGCAAGGATGTCCACTGTCACAATTTTTATTCAGCATAATGCTGGAAATTCTAGCCAGGGCAATAATTCAAGGAAAATAGTAAAAAGCATTCAGATTGAAAAGAAAGAAGTTAAATCATCTTTATTCAAGATAATCTGAACATCTATATAGAAAAATCTAAAGAATATACAAAGACTACCAGACTTAGTAAATGGATTTATCAAAATTATAAGATATAACGTAAATGTAAAAATTCAACTGTATTTCTATATACTTGCCACAAATTGAAAATTAAAATGTAAAAACATACCATTTTAATATCATAAAACATATGAATTACATAGAAATAAACTTAACAAAATATGTGCAAGATCTATATACTGAAGTCTATAAAAAACTGCTTAGGGAAGTATAGAAGACTTAAGTAAAGGATATATGTATATATATATATATATATACATACACATATATATCATGTTCGTTGATCAGAAATCTAATATTACTAAGCTGTTAATGCTCCTCAACTTGATATATAGGTTTTGATGTAGACTTTAAAAACCGGCTTTTAAAATTTATACATAAATGTAGAGGATCTGGAATAGTCAAATGTGTGAAAAAGTAGAAGAGAGTTGCAGGACTCTTACTACATGAATTCAGTAATCATTCTAAGGCTACAGTAATTCAGACTGTGTGGCACTGGTGTAAGGGTAGAAATATAGATCAGTGGATCAGGATAGAGAGTCTAGTAACAGACCCATACCTATATATGGTCAATTGATTTTCAACAAAAGTAACTCAATGGATGGAATGATAGGTGTGGTAGACTGAATAATGCCTCCTCCCAAAGATGTCCATGTCTTAATCCTCTAAACCTATGAAATATTACCTTGTATGGCAAAAAGAACGTTGCTCATGTTAAGGATCCTTTTTTCTGAGTGGGCACAATGTAATTATTCAGGTGGGCATAATATAATTACCAGGGTACTTACCAGAGGGAGGAAGAAGATTCAGAGTGAAAGAAGGCAATGTGATGACAGAAGCAGACTCAGTAAACTAGATTTGACAGTGTTATACTGCTGGTTTTGAAGATGGAGGAAGTGGCCAGGAGCCTTGGCAACCTCTAGAATCTGAAAAAGGTAAGAAAAGGATTCTCCCCTAGAAGCTCTAGAAGAAACCAGCAATGCCAACATCTTGACTTTAGCCCAATAACACTGATTTTGGACTTCTGACTTCCAAAACTATAAGATAATCAATTTGTCTTATTATAAGCTACTAAATTTCTGATAATTTGTCATAGTACTAATAGGAAACAAATACAATAGCCTTTTGAACAAATGGTACTGGAACAATTGGATAACCATATGCAAAAATGAAACTCCTACCTTACCTACACCACTATGAATTTTGAATGAGTAATAAACCTAAATGTGAGAGCTAAAGATATACTTCTAGAAAAAGCACCATAGGAGAAAATTGGATTAAGAAAGTATTTCTTAGATAGGATACAAAACCATGAATGAACAAACTAAATAAATGGGACTTCATCAAAATTAAAATATTTTGCTCTTTAAAATATACTATTTAGGGCTTCCCTGGTGGCGCAGTGGTTGAGAGTCCGCCTGCCGATGCAGGGGACACGGGTTCGTGCCCCGGTTCAGGAAGATCCCACATGCCACGGAGCGGCTAGGCCCGTGAGCCATGGCCGCTGAGCCTGCGCGTCCGGAGCCTGTGCTCCGCAACAGGAGAGGCCACAACAGTGAGGCCCGCGTACCGAAAACAAACAAACAGACAAAAAAAAATTAGATAGCTACCTCACAGTTCCTAGAATGCCTAAAACAAACCAAAAAATCACACACACACACAAACTGACAGTATCAGTATTATTAGTGACAAGGTAGAGAAACTGGAACTCTTATATATGGCTGGTGAGAACTGTTGGCCTGCAAACTGGCCACCACAGTACACGGAGGGCAAGAATCTGAGGCCAAAGAAAGCCAGGCCACTCCAGATTGGTAGGTGGCACGTTTAATAAGCAAGAGAACTTACACACGAGGCTTAGACGAGATCTCCGCACCGACCGCCAGTCTTAAAAATTTATGTAGAGGCTTTAACTAGGTTCAGTCAGCATATTCGGTCCAGACGGTCTCAACAACACCTTACTCTCTCAAGGCTGCGCTCTTCAAACAGCTTCCAGTGGCGGAAATGGTGGGCGGAATGTACATTCCAAGGACGGGGGAGGGGTGGAGGAGCCGCGAATGGCCCGAGTCCAGCATGCAGGTCAATCAGCTGTCGTGTCCTCTCGGTGACCTCCTCCAATAGCAATACAAAGTGGTACAGCTAAATTGGAAAATCGCTTGTTAATTTCTTATAAAGTTAAATATAAATTTACCATACAAATTATCCAACTAGCCAGTTGTGTAAGCAGAAAAATGAAACTATCCTTAAAACATTTGCACTTGAATGTTCATAGCAACTTTATTCTTAATAGTTTCAAACTAGAAGAAACTTAAAATATCCATCAACTGGCCCTTAGACAAACAAATCATGGTAAATTCATATAAGAAGATACAATGAATAATATTCAGCAGTGGAAAGGAACAAAGTACCACATTTCAAAATGAGCTGTTGTATGAAAATTTTACGCCAAAAAAGAAAGAACGATTTTCCCTATTTGAACCTAAACTAAAAGTGCACAATTTGGCACCTTCTTATGGTTTCTTACCATTTATTTTAGGAGTTATCAAAACACTCAGTTGTTTCATGGTTTGCACTTTCCAAATGTCACATACAGAAAGTCACTTAGATGAACATGCTAGACCAAAAATCTACAAATTTCAAATTCCCTGTTTAACATGTTTAAGGTAAAATTAAATGCCCGAGGCATTTAATTAATAAAATTTCCTGACCCTGGAGTAGCCTCCTCTGACAAATAGGCACATTTTATTTAAAAACAACATAAATATGCACAGATGTGGTTTCTGCTTTAGTCTATCAAGGGGATGAAACTCAGACCCCTTGTGATAAAGGAGGGGTATGGTTTCTACTGGGAAACTTTGCAATTAAATTGGGTCTACCCTTTAGAAAATTTCAGTCACTTATACAAACTGTTTCTATTTAGTTTAACACAATGTCCACTATAACTAGCTATATTCTCTTTATATTACACATATTTTTTCAATTCTCTTTTTGTTTAAAAATAAGGGTTTACATTTATAAACCTGTTAGCATTGGCAACTGTGTTAATCTATAATTTAATTGTGTAAGAAACACAAATCAAACTGGTTTAAACAAGAAAGAGAGTGTATAGGCTTTCCTAACTGAAAAGTATATGGTATCATTTCAGACACTGACAGTTATAGCCATTCAGATGTTATCATCAGGGCTAGATCTTCATCTGCATCTCTCAACTCTTCTCTCTTCCATGTTGTTTTTATTTCCCAGGCGGTGCCCTTCCCAGTCGTGGCCCCCAGAAGCTTGATGCCTGTATCTCAGTAGTTCATGTAAAGAGTAATAACAGTTTCTCTTTCTTAATAGCTTCAGCAAAATGTCCTGAAATAACTGCTGTTGATCTGGTGAGGATAAATCTCTGAACCAATTACTGTGGAGAGGAAAACAAAAATTCTACTCTTGGCCAGGCGGGTGGTCACGGCTCATTGCTAGAACTGAGGTATAGTTAGTATGTTGCAACCACTTGAACTGAGAGTTACAAAGTTGTGATTTTCAAAAAACAAATCAATATCCTCCTAAGGAAAGTTTGGGATTAGAGGCTACTCAATCCATAAATTAAACAAACACTCAGTTGTTTGTTTAATTAAACAAACATAAATTAAACAAACATAAAAGAAAACCAACGAACACAATGGATCCTCTGCAGTAATTGAACAGGATGCTTAAATAAATCCTTTGCACAGAGTTGTTGCTTAAGAAATATTTGTTCACTGAATGAAGCACTTTAATGCTTACTTTTTCTGTGTAAACTCCTGTTGCTCTTAAAATTGGAATGGTTTCTCTCAAGATAAACTAATCTTCCTAAACTTTAGAGAGTCTTTCTTTTGGCATAGGAGAATTCTAAGAAAGATTCATGAAAATTACTCTCCTAATTTGTCTTTTGCTTCCATATTTTTCTTCCACTGATACATTCTTTTTGTATATCTAGTAATTAGTGCCAATGCTGTTTCAAAGAAGCTAACTTTCTTCATCCTAGTAAGGCTCTGGAGAGCAGGGCTGGAATAAAGCCACAGAAATGGCCTACCATGTACTCAAAAGATCAGTGATTTAAGACTTACTGTTATAGAACATACCCTATATATTTCATTACTATATATTATTATATATTTTATATATTAATATTATTTTATATATTAATAAAAAAGAGATTATTGTGAATCAGGTACACTCTCCATCCTGGTTCCTTTTGTTATCAAAAGGAAAACTTTGTTAGAATTGCTGGCCAGAATTAGGAGAATAATGGGATTTTTCCTCTATAAAACTAGTCTAATTAGTTTTTTCCTCAGTATTTTGACTTCACTATCACAAACCTCCAGCTGACCAGGCAAATATTTTTAAAATCAATAGTAAAGGATATTGGGACTTTGAAATCAGAATTCTGATAAACAAAATTATTTTGACCTCCGTGAACATCCTTTTCCCTTAACAATGGGTTTTTGAGAACCATAACTTCAAGTGTGAACTCTGCTTGACTTAAACCATCGTACCATCTATTCTGCCCCTAGAACTGGACAGAAGATCCAAATCAGGCTAATGAAATTTTAATCCTGCTATGCGCCGGAGGAAGAGCAAAAAGCTTTCTCTTTCCTGCTGGATAAGAAGAAAAACTTTGATTTGGGTGCTGCTGGCCATTGTCTTATGGCCACAAAGAAAGATGGTGCTGCAGAACAGAGTCAACAATGGTAAGCCGAGTGAAGAAATAGAGGATAATAGCAAGTCCTTATTTGAGTTCCAGGATCAAGCCTCTCTGAAGCAATATTAGTTATACTAGCATTTGCTTTGAAGAGTCGATAAATCACCTTTATTGTTTAGGCCAGATTGAGACTTTCTGTGACTTGCGACTTAAAATATTCTAATAGATTCCAATTCATATTAGTAAGTATCAACAATTATTTCTTAATTTTTTTAAAAGAAAAAAGAAATCAAAGCACAATCAAAGATATAACACTGGGGACTTCCTTGGTGGCACAGTGGTTAAGAATCTGCCTGCCAATGCAGGGGACACAGGTACGAGCCCTGGTCCAGGAAGATCCCACATACCTTGGAGCAACTAAGCCCAGGCGCCACAACTACTGAGCCTGTGCTCTAGAGCCCATGAGCCACAACGACGCAGTCCGCGAGCCACAACTACTGAAGCCCATGCACCTAGAGCCTGTCTCCAAAACAAGAGAAGCCACCGCAATGAGAAACCTGCGCAAGGCAACGAAGAGCAGCCCCCGCTCACAACAACTAGAGAAAGCCCACTTGCAGCAACAAAGAAACAATGCAGCCAAAAATAAATAAATTAATTTATTTATTTAAAAAAAAAAGATATAACACTGAATATGTCAGGGAACCTGAGTTTTAGTCCCTGATTTCCAAATAGCCAAGCTGTTAGATTTTCCTGGATTTTTAGTCTTCTAAGCATTAACGTGGAACCAAAATCCTGTACTAAGCTTTTTTAAGGCTCAAATGGCACAACCTACATGAAAAGTCTTCATAATATCTAAGGGGTTATCAAAATTCAACTTAATACGGTGTTGATGCTAATGAAAGACTAACGCAAATGTTTCAAGAGCACCCTGGACCACTGGATTTGTCTGACTACTTATCATACTTGGTATGTGTGTGCAGTGAGGGCAAATTTAGGCCAAGTCTCCATCGACAAGAAAAAAAAAATCAGGCCGGTTCCCCAGATGATTCAAATAGCAAATTTACCTGTTCAGGGAATGACCTAATTCCCTTCACTTCCCTGGTCACTTGCCTCTAATGGGCACTTTGCTTTATAAGTAGGAATAGCTTTATCACCATGTCCTGTCCAAAGAGGAGGGGGAGGCACCTCTTTCTCTTCTCTTGACCTTCACTTTCTCTCGGTTGCCAGACTCATGATGGTCTATTGATAATCCCACAATACCTTCTTATATGAATAAAGACTGAAAGAAAATATAAAAACTAAGATAAAAAATCTGGTATTGAATCCAAGAAAGTTTTAAAATTTTGCCTGGATACAGTGTGTGTCTAGGCCACTGACATAAAATTCACCAAGGGTGGTTATTAGATTACCAGGTCCAGCCTCCATACCCATAGATTCCTGTCTAGTAGGCATGAGACAGAGCCCATGAAACTACAAATTTAATAAGCCTCCCAAGTGACTCTTAGGCACATGAAAGTTTGAGAAACATTAACACAAGTCAAGTCTCAATGCTTTTCCTCCCTTTTATAGCTAATTATTTGGTCCTTATAGTTGATTCTAAAACTGATTATATTATAGACTTTTGAGGTGGTCAAAAATAGTCTTAGGAGATAGTCTAAGTAGTTTCCCATCACAAAGGAACAATGGGGGCTCTACTGTCATGACTATAGAGAAAAATAAATAAGTACCTATATGTTAAATTGACATTTTCTAAGGGAGACCTAGCATAACACATATTTACAGAGAGGATGTTAAGCAGTTGAGCATATTTAGTGATAATATACTTTTTGCTATTTGAAAACAACAAACACAATTGCATTAGTTCTGTTTTTAAAATAGCAGATCCCAGTTACTTTGCCTGCGAGGTTACTCATCCAAATTTTTGTGGGAATTTTTAGCATAGACATATTGTATATGCATGGCACCAGGTTATTTTGGCACAATCACATCAGATTAAAGGTCTGCTGAGACATCCTGTAAATCTAGATAAAACAGCTCCCAATATCTGCAACTGTCAATGACAAAGCTCCAAATGCTCAGACTTCAGAGCAGCAGCAGTAACTTATATAACAGTCTACCTATAATTAGTATTTTGGCAAATCACTACAGATACCAAAGAATGTATCCAAACACTGTAAACTAGCTGTGTAAATGCAAGAGAGAAACATGAAGCAAAATAGGAATATAATCACCTAGATGAAAACATCCAGCTTCTACATATATGCCTTCTAGGAGCAAGATGGAAGGAAGGAAGGAAGGAAGGAAAGAAGAAGGAAGGAAGGAAGGAACGAAGGAAGGAACGAAAGAAGAAGGAAGGAAGGAAGGAAGGAAGGAAGGAAGGGAGGGAGGGAGGGAGGGAGGGAGGGAGGAAAGAAGGAAGGAAAGGGAACAAAAACAAATTCCAGGTTTAAAATAATACTATTTTTCAATATACAGGTGAACACATGAAAGTTATTTAATTGTATCCACTAGAACAAACTTTTGAGCCAACAAATCTATAAAATATGTATTTTGCCAATATCAAATAGTTTTAGTATCTGATTCAAACCCTTTGAATCTTATAAAAATTTCAAGTGCTGTATAACACATCTTATCTCTTGATGAGTGAGAATTAATTTCATAATGGAGAGCAATGGTTTCATCCAATTTCCTCAGAGTTCCCTGGAGCATAATTAAGCCCCTTCTACAGATAGTACTAACACCCTTTCTGACCATTTCCAATCATTTTTCCTTCAAGTGTGGGCCCAGCTCCTGAGATCTCTGTTTCAGCTGCCAAGCTGACAGAGGGGAGGGGCGGGGGTGGATAAAGGGGATGGACTGGACTAATAAATACAAACTAAAACAGGTTTCATCTTGGAGTAGAGTTAGTTTAGGTGTAGTTGATTCAGCAAGAGCACCCAACCTGAGTACCTGCTTCGTGTCAGAACCTGTAGTAAGACCATAGAGTGAGATACTGTCTTTGTTATCAAGAAATTACAATCTGGTGGTGGGATTCTCCTTTCCATGCTCCACTTCAGGATGACTTGACTCCAATCCTTTGTATTCTGACATTTCAGGACTTTCTTCTTTTGATAATCTTCTGTCTCCCAAGCTTTATTTTTATTATCTTAAGAGCTGTCTTCCTCTTACCTTTCCTTTGTATACAACAATTTTGAAAAGAAGTCATCCCTCAGTGTTTGTATTATTTAACCTTTCCTTAGAGTTTGCTGCTCCCATCATCTCACTGAAATCACTTTTGTCAACGTCCTCAATTACCTCATCAATGGTGATTTTTTAGTGTTTATTTGAATAAACCTCTCTAGTGTACATTATGCTGCTGTTTGATTCATTCGTTTAACACTTACTGAGTGTCCTTTAAGGTTCAGACATTGCTCCTGGTGCTGGGGATTTAGCAGTGAACAAATCGGGCAAGTGTGTTGCTCCAAGGAAGCTGACATTTTAAGTGAACACTCAGTTTGGTTATTCATCAAATTCCTTTGCTTCATTGAAACCATGTTGTTGGTTCTTCTTCTACCTTTCTTATCTTTCCACTCCATTCCTTTATAGTATCATGTATTCTATCTATGCCTTAAACATCAATACTCTTTACAAGGTTTTGCCATCAAACTGTTTTTCTCTCCAGAAGTGATTTCATCCACTCTACTACCATTTACTGATCCTGACTAAACGTCTATATCCATCCCTGAGATTTCCTTGAGCTTCAGACTTTCACATCCCAGCTGGAAAGCTCTACCTGCATGCCTTGAAGAACCTCCAAATTAATATACCCTAAAGCTTAACTCATCGTATTCCTCTGCCTCCAAGCAATATCTTCTCCTGTGTTCTCTGTTGCATCTGGTGGTACCATTAACCATCCCAACCTATGCTAAAAATCTTAGAAACACCCTCAACTCTTTTCATTCCCTCAGTTGTCTCTATTTTCTATATACAATTAATCATCAGAATGAGCCAGTCTACATCTTTAGGATTCCTTGAATTCTTCTCTAATTCTTTCTTCATCATCTTTCTCACAGCCTAAGTTTGGACATTTCTAGCCTGGACCATGGCATCACCTTCCTGATGAGGTGATTGCCTCAAATCCATCTCTCACACAACATCCAGACTAATGCCTTTGCTTAATACTCTTGAATACTACCTATCAACCAAAATTCAAACAAACATTTCTTGACTCACAGTAGGTATGTAGCAAATTTTTGTTAAACTAGATTGCTCTAGGCCATGGTAAATTATTTCCCCCTGTATTCTATATATTTTTGATAAATAGGGCACATACCCACACAGAATAAAACAATAAAATGCCAAAAGGTGGTACATGATTACTAAATAACCATTTTAGTTCTGCCTACAAGCTCTGAGGATTGGGTTTTAGGAGAAATAAAAAGCCAAAACATGATTTTGTTTAGCCAGAGTCCCAAAGCAAGCTAATTTGCCTCAGGTCATAACTTATTTATTGGAAAAACTAGCCAAATTCATGATGTTCTGCTATCAGACCAGAAGTAGACATTGCTTAAAAAAAAAATAAAGGTGAGATTTTCCTAAGCTTATTTTAAAAGACACATGTTTCTACAGGCAGTGTATTTTATCAATTCAGATAAGAAAATTTGGAATCACTTCTGTACATAAAGTGTTCTCAGATAAAATATTCACTCGTTAATATTTTAGAATATAAATGGTGATTCTAAAAAATATTACTAAGATGTGGGCTGCCAGCTACTTAATACCACAAGGCCTGTTCTCGATATAAAAACATTAGCAATAACAAAATCACAGAATTCATTAAATAATTTAAATTAAAGCTTTCTGACCTACTCAGCTGCCCCCCTCATTCTTTTATATTAAAGATTAAGTCAGATGTTTACAGAAATTACTCCTCTATTTGTCCCTAGATTCATGTTACTATTATTCTTCATACTCAAACTAATGCATGCTTCTTCTAGTGATAATTTTTGAATAAGCAGGTTGAGTACCTTTTTTATGTAGCACCTCTAACGGTGAGGTTGTATTGGTATATCGTCATTCTGATGTTGTTGTCAATAATTGATGTATACATTTTGGAAGTATAAAAGATGTGTCATCACAAAAGCTAATAATGCTACCAAGTATATTAGTCAGTGTCAGAGCCAGAGGTTGCCATATTGAATTCTGGAGGTTATTCAACAAACCATGTCCCTTACATTTGACATGTTAATATTACCTTCAGGGACAATAACGTGGCCTATAATTTACATGAGGTCAGCTCATTCCTATCATAAAGTAGAAATCATCTAGGGTTGTCTATTCAATGAGGCATCATGGATAACTTCCTTTTCAGTATATGAACAGCATGCACAATTCTGGATTCTTAATGGAGTCAGGTTTTCTAACCATATCACATTAACATATATGAACGAAAATCCTCTCAGGGGAATCCTACAAATTTTTTCTTATTGTTTTAAACACATATGCATATATGTGTATATATGTTTTGAACATATATGTTTTTAACGTATATACACATGTATACATACATATATTTCAAGCATATGAATTTT
Organism: Delphinapterus leucas; assembly: GCF_059928025.1. Classification (NCBI taxonomy): domain Eukaryota; kingdom Metazoa; phylum Chordata; class Mammalia; order Artiodactyla; family Monodontidae; genus Delphinapterus; species Delphinapterus leucas. The sequence goes on along the minus strand of NC_143136.1, from coordinate 68,928,309 downwards.
TAATGTAGAGATAAACATAGCCAATAGTTTCTGTGATAAATTTATAACATCTGAACTCAGATCCATTATTTTTTGTTACATAATTTTCCTGAAGGAAAAAAAATAACAAATACATTATATTATCAGAAAATCTTTATTGTGGGTATGACTATCTTCCAGTAACTTGATATTCAAAAGATGATTGAATGGCTAACACATGGATTTCATATATCATTGCTTCTTTGCAAAGTTCAACAAACTCATTTTCAATTGCTACAGTATTGATGGAATTAAGAGAGCATGTAACATATTTTTTACTTTAAGTCCAAAAAACATAGTACTCATTTAATATTCCTTTGTAATAGCATCAATCTTGCTGGCCTGATGCAAGGTCTTGAGATATTTTTACTATAATGATTTCCCTCTCAATTTAGTTAGGATTCACAGCTCTGGAAGGAGAGTGGCCTTAGTGCTTTAGAATCTACCCAAACCACAGGGGGTGTCAATGCTAGAGCCAAGACTGGACTCAGGCACCCTTACTTACGTTATGGCACTCATTACCAAAGGCTGTGATGTTAATTCTCTTTGGTTATAAATACTGTCATTTTTTTAACGTTCCCTTTAGAAAAAAGCTGGAGACCATGGTGTGAAAAGGCTGCATCTGTTCAATACTGTCTGCACCTCCCCTCTTGTTAGGTTCATGTGAATAGGTTCAGTTGAATGTGTTAGGTTCAGTTGAATATTTATCCGTGACTAATAAGGACCTCTTTTCTAGACTCCAACTGACTCATTTTGAAAAGTCCGTGATATTGACATTCCAGTTACTACCTCTGGGACTCCTTCTCAAGCTGGAAATAAAAGTATCTGCTGCTCTGTTCATGTTAGACGCACCTGTGTGGAAAAAGCCATCAAATAAGCAAGGGCTTTCATTTCTACTTTTTTCAGTCTCATGTAACATTTCTATCTTATTTCTCACTACTACCCTGATAAATAAAATAGATGTACTCTCTCGCCCATACATACCTTTTGTGCTTAAATATTTCCAAACCTTGTTCAAGGTTTCCTCTGCCAGGGATGCTCTTGTCCATATGTTCATAGGTTACTGATCCTTCACGGCCCAAATCAAAGTTCACTCCATCCTCAATGCCTCCTCTGTTCCCCGTTCCATGGCAGGACACACTATTTCTGTCTTCTGGACCTCCACAGAACTGTATATTTACTTGTGTTGTGGAATTGACTGTTTTATACCTTGTGCAACCTATTGCTCTTGTCCTAATATAGATACTTAGAAATTTTTTACTTTTTCCCAGTCCCCTTTGTATTATAGTTAGTATTGTCCAAATGTTTTCTACTCTTCAAAACTGTACATTATAACATCATCATAACTGATAACCTTTATTCAACTTTTCCTGGGAGAAGTACATAGTACTAAGCACTTCATATTAACTGATTTTATCCTTACAGCAGCTCTGAAAGTGCTTTTATTATTCCCATTCTTTAAGAAGGAAGAAATAAAGATGCAAAATACTTAAGCACCTTTCCCCAAAATGCCCAGTAATCCAAGGGCACAAGAAGAATCCAGAGAATAGTCTCTGAACTACTATATACCATATACCTCTATCTTGCAAAGAATAGGAATTAAAGTTCCTACATTATTTGATTAATTCCATAGAAGCTAAATTTTTAAATCATTTTTATTTATTTGGGTAAATTTTTAGAATTTTGCCATATAATTAGCAGAAAAATTTCCCCTGGAGTCAATATAAAGTGGTGATTTTCAAAGAGCCAACTGCATTAGAATCACCAGGCACTGGTGTTAAGCTGCAGATTCCTGGGCAGCTTCCTACACCTACAGAATCAATAACTTAATGGGAATGTGGGCTTACAAGCTCCCTGCATGAATCTTACACACTTTAAATTTGGGGAAGCTCTAGTTAAAGCAAAGTGCTGTGTGTTTTCTTCCCTGTCTATTGTGATGCGAGTTGACCTTTACCTGGTTATAGGCCATCCCTTATGTTTTCAGGCTTTCTGGTTGCAGGCTATGAAGTTGCTGCTCTGATACACGAGGTTGCAACTTATAGCTCATGCCATTCAGTTACGCAGGGACTGCAACTTAAAGTATCACTGCAAACAGTCTGCCTCCAGATTCTGTGCTCAGACTTGGAAAGTGATAGATCTAACTGAAGCAGAAGCTTCTCAGAGGCCCCCACAGCTGCCATGCTCGTTGCCTCCCCTTTATACTTAGGAGTGAGAATAGGTTTGAAGAAATTATCACAGGCTTCACATATTTACCTTCTAACTAATTCTGGTGAGAGAAGGCAGTTTTATTTTTTTTCCCCAGTGACTAATTTTGGGAATTTTTTTTTTCCATTTAACTTTTCATTCATTCAGCAAACATCAAGTACCAGTATATGCAAGGCATTGTAATAAGAATGATGAATTAAAGATGAATTGAATATGATCTCTGCCAGGGAGGAGATGTAGCAGCCAATCACATGAACAATTAAATTACACCTTGTGAGAACCCAAGAGAAGGAAAACTGCATGGTAGGTGAAGTAAAGAAAGTCAAGAGAGAGAGAAGAGCATTCCATGTAGAAAAAATAGCATGTGCAAAGAGGCTGAGGCAGGACAGTGTGCTTAGTTTAGTGAACCTGCAAGTAGAAGTTAGGGCCAACCTTTTCTAAAGCAATTTAAAACACATTCTTCATTTTTCCCACAATTGAAATACAAAACACATTTCTCATCTCCTGCATGATAGTTCTTCTTGTTTTTTTTTTTAACATCTTTATTGGAGTATAATTGCTTTACATTGTTGTGTTAGTTTCTGCTGTATAACAAATCATGTTCAGTAAAACCTTGTTATAATGTTCCCATAAGAAATTATTAGCTGAATATCAAATTCTATTTTTGTTTTTAACATCTTTATTGGAGTATAATTGCTTTACAGTGTTGTGTTACTTTCTGCTGTAAAACAAAGCGAATCAGATATATGCATACGTATATCTCCATATCCCCTCCCTCTTGCGTCTCCCTCCTGCCCTCCTTATCCCACCCCTCTAGGTGGTCACAAAGCACCGAGCTGATCTCCCTGTGCTATTCAGCCGCCTCCCACATTGGTAGTGTATATAGGTCAGTGCTACTCTCTCACTTTGTCCCAGCTTCACCCTTCCCCATCCCTGTGTCTTCAGGTTCACTCTCCACATCTGCGTCTTTATTCCTTTCCTGCCCCTAGGTTCATCAGAACCATTTTTTTTTTATTCCATATATATGTGTTAGTATATGGTATTTGTTTTTCTCTTTCTGACTTACTTCACTCAGTATGACAGACTCTAGGTCCATCCAACTCACTACAAATAGTTCAATTTTATTTCTGTTAATGGCTGAGCAATATTCCATTGTATATATGTGCCACATCTTCTGTATCCATTCATCTGTCGATGGACCCTTAGGTTGTTTCCATATCCTGGCTATTGTAAATAGTGCTTCAATGAACATTGTGATTCACGTCCCTTTTTGAATTATGGTTTTCTCAGCGTACATGCCCAGTAGAGGGATTGCTGGGTCATATGGTAGGTCTACTTTTAGTTTTTTAATGAACTACCATACTGTTCTCCATAGTGGCTGTATCAATTTACATGCCGACCAACAGTGCAAGAGGGTTCCCTTTTCTCCACATGCTCTCCAGCACTGATTGTTTGTAGATTTCTTGATATGGCCATTCTGACCAGGGTGAGGTGATACCTCATTGTAGTTTTGATTTGCATTTCTCTAATGATTAGTGATACTGAGTATCTTTTCATATGTTTCTTGGCAATCTGTATAACTTCTTTGGAGAAATGTCTATATAGGTCTTCTGCCCATTTTTGGATTAGGTTGTTTGTTCTTTTGTTATTGAGCTGCATGAACTGCTTGTATATTTTGGAGATTAATCCTTTGTCAGTTGCTTTGTCTGCAAATATTTTCTTCCATTCTGAGGGTTGTCTCTTCATCTTGTTTATAGTTTCCTTTGCTATGCAAAAGCTTTTAAGTTTCATTAGGTCCCATTTGTTTATTTTTGTTTTTATTTCCATTTTTCTAGGAGGTGGGTCAAAAAGGATCTTGCTGGGATTTATGTCATAGAGTGTTCTGCCTACGTTTTCCTCTGAGAGTTTTATAGTGTCTGGCCTTAGCTTTATGTCTTTATACCTTTACATCTTTAATCCATTTTGAGTTTACTTCTGTGTATGGTTAGGGAATGTCCTAATTTCATTCTTTTACATGTAGCTGTCCAGTTTCCTCAGCACCACTTATTGAAGAGGCTGTCTTTTCTCCATCATATATTCTTGTCTCCTTTATCAAAGATAAGGTGACCATATGTGCATGGGATTATCTCTGGGCTTTCTATCCTGTTCCATTCATCTATATTTCTGTTTTTGTGCCAGTACCATACTGTCTTGATTACTATAGTTTTGTAGTATAGTCTTAAGTCCAGGAGCCTGATTCCTCCAGCTCCATTTTTCTTTCTCAAGATTGTTTTAGCTATTCGGGGTCTTTTGTGTTTCCATACAAATTGTGAAATTTTTTGTTCTAGTTCTGTGAAAATTGCCATTGGTAGCTTGAAAGGGATTGCATTGAATCTGTAGTATGCTTTGAGTAGTATAGTCATTTTCAAAATGTTGATTCTTCTAATCCTAGAACATGGTATATCTCTCCATCTGTTTGTATTGTCTTTAGTACCTTTCATCAGTGTCTTATAGTTTTCTGCATATAGGTCTTTTGTCTACTTAGGTAGGTTTATTCCTAGTTTGTTTTTTTTTAATTAATTTATTTATTTTGGGTTGTGTTGTGTCTTCATTTCTGTGCGAGGGCTTTCTCTAGTTGTGGCAAGCAAGGACCACTCTTCATCACAGTGCACGGGCCTCTCACTATCGCAGCCTCTCTTGTAGCAGAGCACAGGCTCCAGACGCACAGGCTCAGTAGTTGTGGCTCACGGGCTTAGTCACTCCAAGGTATGTGGGATCCTCCCAGACCAGGGCTCGAACCCGTGTCCCCTGCATTAGCAGGCAGATTCTCAACCACTGTGCCACCAGGGAAGCCCTATTCCTAGGTATTTTATTCTTTTTGTTGCAATGGTAAATGGGAGTGTTTCCTTAATTTCTCTTTCAGATTTTTCATCATTAGTGTATAGGAATGCAAGAGATGTCTGTGCATTAATTTTGTATCCTGCTACTTTACCAAATCCATTGATTAGCTCTAGCAGTGTTCTGGTAGCATTTTTAGGATTCTCTATGTATAGTATCATGTCATCTGCAAACAGTGACAGTTTTACTTCTTCTTTTCCAATTTGGATTCCTTTTATTTATTTTTCTTCTCTGATTGCTAAACAGAAGTGGCTAAAACTTCCAAAACTATGTTGAAAAATAGCAGCGAGAGTGGGCAACCTTCTCCTGTTCCCGATCTTAGAGGAAATGGTTTCAGTTTTTCACCATTGAGAATGATGTTGGCTGTGGGTTTGTCATATATGGCCTTTATTATGTTGAGGTAGTTTCCCTGTTGCCTAGTTTCTGGAGAGTTTTTATTGTAAATCGATGCTGAATTTTGTCAAAAGCTTTTTCTGCATCTATTGAGATTATCATATGGTTTTTATCCTTCAGTTTGTTAATATGTATCACATTGATTGATTTACATATATTGAAGAATCCTTGCATTCCTGGGATAAACCCCACTTGATCATGGTGTATGATCCTTTCAGTGTGCTGTTGGATTCTGTTTGCTAGTATCATGTTGAGGATTTTTGCATCTATGTTCATCAGTGATAATGGCCTGTAGTTTTCTTTCTTTGTGACATCTTTCTCTGGTTTTGGTATCTGGTTGATGGTGGCCTCATAGAATGAGTTTGGGAGTGTTCCTCCCTCTGCTATATATCAGAAGAGTTTGAGAAGGATGGGTGTTAGCTCTTCTCTAAATGTTTGATAGAATTCATCTGTGAAGCCATCTAGCTCTGGCTTTTGTTTGTTGGAAGATTTTTAATCACAGTTTCACTTTCTGTACTTGTGATTGGTCTGTTTATATTTTCTATTACTTCCTCGTTGTCTTGGAAGGTTGTGCTTTTCTATGAATTTGTCCATTTCCTCCAGGTTGTCCATTTTATTGGCATACAGTTGCTTCTAGTAATCTCTCATGATCCTTTGTATTTCTGCAGTTTCAGGTATTACTTCCCCTTTTTCATTTCTAATTCTGTTGATTTCAGTCTTCTCCCTTTTTTTCTTGATTAGTCTGGCTAATGGTTTATCAATTTTGTTTATCTTCTCAAAGAACCAGCTTTTAGTGTTATTGGTCTTTGCTGTTGTTTCCTTCATTTCTTTTTCATTTATTTCTGGTCTGATCTTTATGATTACTTTCCTTCTGCTAACTTTGGGGGGTTTTTGTTCTTTTTTCTCTAATTGCTTTAGGTGTAAGGTTACTTTGTTTATTTGAGATGTTTCTTACTTCTTGAGGTAGGATTGTATTGCTGTAAACTTCCCTCTTACAACTGCTTTTGCTGCATCCCATAGGTTTTGGGTCGTTTTCATTGCCATTTGTTTCTAGGTAATTTTTGATTTCCTCTTTGATTTCTTCAGCAATCTCTTGGTTATCTAGTAGCATATTGTTTAGCCTCCATGTGTTTGTATTTTTTACAGTTCTTTTTTTCCTGTAATTGATATCTAGTCTCACAGCGTTGTGGTTGGAACACATACTTGATAAGATTTCAATTTTCTTAAATTTACCAGGGCTTCATTTGTGATGAAGATATGATCTATCCTGGAGAATGTTCCATGAGCAATTGAGAAGAAAGTGTATTCTGTTGTTTTTGGAGGGAATGTCCTATAAATATCAATTAAGTCCATCTTGATTAATGTGTCATTTAAAGCTTGTGTTTCATTATTTCCTTTCATTTTGGTTGATGCATCCATTGGTGAAACTGGGGCATTAAAGTCCCCTACCATTATTGTGTTACTGTCCAAATTCCCTTTTATGGCTGTTAGCATTTGCCTTATGTATTGAGGTGCTCTTATATTGGGTGCACAAATATTTAAAATTGTTTTATCTTCTTGGATCAATCCCTTGATCATTATGTAGTGTCCTTCTTTGTCTCATGTAATAGTCTTTATTTTAAACTCTATTTTGTCTGTATGAGAATTGCTACTCCAGATTTCTTCTGATTTCCATTTGCATGGAATATCTTTTTCTATCCCCTCACTTTCAGTCTGTATGTGTCCCTAGGTCTGAAGTGGGTCTCTTGTAGACAGCATATATATGGACTTGTTTTTGTATCCATTCAGCCAGTCTATGTCTTTTCATTGGAGCATTTAATCCATTTACATTTAAGGTAATTATCGATATGTATGTTCCTATTACCATTTTCTTTACGGTTTTGGGTGTGTTTTTGTAGGTCTTTTCCTTCTCTTGTGTTTCCTGCTTAGAGAAGTTCCTTTAGCATTTGTTGTAAAGCTGGTTTGGTGGTGCTGAATTCTCTTAACTTTTGCTTGTCTGTAAGGGTTTTAATTTCTCTGTCGAATCTGAAAGAGACCCCTGCTGGGTAGAGTAATCTTGGTTGTAAGTTTTTCCCTTTCATCACTTTAAATATGTCCTGTCACTCTCTTCTGGCTTGCAGAGTTTTGCTGAATGATCAGCTATTAACCTTATGGGGATACCCTTGGATATTATTTGTTGCTTTTCCCTTGCTGCTTTTAATATTTTTTCTTTGTATTTAATTTTTGATAGTTTGATTAATATGTGTCTTTGATTAATATGTCTCCTTGGATTTATCCTGTATGGGACTCTCTGCGCTTCCTGGGCTTGATTGACTATTTCCTTTCCCATGTTAGGGAAGTTTTCAACTATAATCTCTTCAAATATTTTCTCAGACCCTTTCTTTTCCTGTTCTTATTCTGGGAACCCTATAATTCAAATGTTGGTGCATTTAATGTTGTCCCAGTGGTCTCTGAGACTGTCCTCAATTCTTTTCATTTTTTTTTCTTTATTCTGCTCTGTGGTCATCATTTCCACTATTTTATCTTCCCCATCACTTATCTGTTCTTCTGTCTCAGTTATTCTGCTATTGATTCCTTCTAGAGAATTTTTCATTTCATTTATTGTGTTGTCCATCATTGTTTGTTTGCTCTTTAGTTCTTCTAGGTCCTAGTTAAGCGCTCTTGTATTTTCTCTATTCTATTTCCAAGATTTTGGATCATCTTTACTATCATTACCCTGAATTCCTTTTCAGGTAGACTGCCTTCTTCCTCTTTATTTGTTTGGTCTGGTGGGTTTTTACCTTGCTCCTTCATCTGCTTCCATATTTCTCTGTCTTCTCATTTTGTTTAACTTACTGTGTTTGGGGTCTCCTTTTCTCAGGCTGCAGGTTTGTAGTTCCCATTGTTTTTGGTGTTTGCCCCAGTAGGTAAGGTTGGTTCAGTGGCTTGTGTAGGTTTCCTGGTGGAGATGACTGATTCCTGTGTTATGGTGGATAAGGCTGGATCTTGTCTTTCTGGTGGGCAGGGCTGCATCCAGTGGTGTGTTTTGGGGGTGTCTGTGAACTTAGTATGATTTTAGGCAGCTTCTCTGCTAATGGGTGGGGTTGTGTTCCTGTTCTGCTAGTTGTTTGTCCTGGGGCATCCAGCACTGGAGCTTGTTGGCCGTTGGGTGGAGCTGGGTCTTAGCGATAAGATGGAGTTCTCTGGGAGAGCTCTTGCCAATTGATATTACATAGGACTGGGAGGTCTCTGGTGGTCCAGCATCCTGTACTTGGCTCTGCCACCTCAGAAGCTCAGGCCTGACACCAGGCCAGAGCACCAAGACCCCGTCAACCACACGGCTCAGAAGAAAAGGGAGAAAAAAGAAAGAAAAAAATGATTAAATAAAAAAATAAATTATTAAAATAAAGAAAATTTTTAAATAATTAAAAAAAAGAAGAGAGCAACCAAACCAATAACAAATCCACCAATGATTATAAGTGCTAAAAACTAAACTAAGTTAAACATAAAAATCAGAAACAAATCAGTTACAGACAGCAAACCCTAAGTCTACAATTGCTCCCGAAGTCCACTGCCTCATTTTTGGGACGATTCGTTGTATGTTAAGGTATTCCACAGATGCAAGTTCGTCAAGTTGATTGTGGGGATTTAATCCACTGTTCCTGAGGCTGCATGGAAAAATTTCCCTTTCTCTTCTTTGTTCGCACAGCTCCTGGGTTTCAGCTTTGGTTGTGTCCCCACCTCTGTGTGTAGGTTGCCCTCAGGCATCTGTTCCCCGCCCAGACAGGAGGGGGTGAAAGCAGCGGCTGAAGGGGGCTCTTGCTCACTCAGACCAGGGGGAGGGTGGGATACGGTAGTTATAATTGGAATGTGAGGCAAGCCTGTGGTGGCAAAGGCCACCATGACTTTGCAACAGCCTGAGAGGCGCCATTTGTTCTCACCGGGAAGTTGTCTCTGGATGACAGGATCCTGGTAGTGGTGGGCTGCACAGGCTCCCAGGGTGGCTGTGTGGATAGTGACCTGTGCTTGCACATAGGATTCGGGGTGCCTGCAGCAGTAGCGTTAGCATTTCATGCTTGTCTCTGGGGTCTGAGCTGATAGCCGCAGCTCGCGCCCATCTCTGGAGCTCGTTTAGGCAGTGCTCTGCCTTCTGTGGGCAGATGGGGAAGGAATCCCCTCTCCTTGCGCACCCCGAAACAATGGTCTCTGCCTCTTAGGCAGGTCCAGATCTTTTTCTGGACTCTCTCCCGGCTAGCTCTGGTGCACTAGCCCCCTTCAGGCTGTGTTTACGCAGCCAACCCCAGTCCTCTCCCTGGGGTCTGGCCTCCTAAGCCAGAGCATCAGCTTCCAACCATCACGCACCCCAGCAGGTGAGCAGACAAGCCTCTCAGGCTGGTGAGTGCTGGTCGGCACCGATCCTCTGTGTGGGAATGTCTCCGCTTTGCCTTCTGCAACCCTACTGCTGTGCTCTCCTCCGTGGCGCCAAAGGTTCCTCCCCACCCACCCCCATCTCCACCAGTGAAGGGGCTTCCTAGTGTGTGGAAACTTTTCCTCCTTCACAGCTCCCTCCCAGAGGTGCAGGTCCCAACCCTATTCTTTTGTCTCTGTTTTTTCCTTTTTCTTTTGCCCTACCCAGGTACATGGGTATTTTCTTGCCTTTTGGGAAGTCTGAGGTCTTCTGCCAGCATTCAGTAGGTGTTCTGTAGGAGTTGTTTCACATGTAGATGTATTTTTGATGTATTTTGGGGGAGGCAGGTGATCTCCATGTCTTACTCCTCTGCCATCTTGAAGGTCCCCCCTTATAAGTTCTTTAGGTTCTTCACACATCCTTCTTTGTAAATTGTTCTTCACATTTTTCCTTTCTTTCAAACTGGTTGGCTCAAGACCAGATACATCTTATAATCTGTTTTATAAGCGTGAGTAGATGTACAGATGACTTCATGATCACATTATGCTCATTTGTTAAAAGTTAACAACCCTACACGCTGTTGCTGACTTGTATTCGTTTGAAGCAGCCATCATGCAGAGTGAAACCCTGTATAAATATTTGTGAAAAATCATTCAGGTTCCATATCAAAAAGCTGAGGTAATTTAGACAATTTCTGAGATTGTTGCTTCTTCTCCAGTGCTATGACTCTTGAACCTGTTTTAGGGCCTATTTAGGATCAAAGGTAATAAAATCACCTCTATTAATCTGTGGTAACCAAAAACATGGAGAGTATAGATAGCAAAATCCCCAGACAATTCTTAAAATTGATTTTAATCTATTTCTTACTCAATCTTTTACCAAAACCTTTGATAAGAAAATTTGACAAATTTTTGTTTCATCTCTCTTTCCCTTCTCTTACTACTACAGGATAGATATATTAATGTGAAGTGAAATTCCCAAAAAAATGATGGCAAAGAAGTGTAGCTGCACCAAAAGGAATAGGTCCTCTACATACTGGATACAGATAATGAGTAATCAATAACAAATTACTTTCCTGCGCCATATTAGAGGGCTGACCATGTGCTAAGACAGTGATTCATGATATTGGTGTGCACCAAAATTACCTAAGGAGCTAGTTAAAAACAGAAAAGATCAATCTCCAGATTTCATATAGTAAATTTGTGGGGGGAGGGGCTTAGCTATCTATTAGTTTAACAAGTTCTCCAGGTAGTTATGATACAAATCAAAACTTAGCTGCTCTGCTAAGTATAATGATCAGTAATAGCAGATTTCATAAATTTTAGCTATTCAACTCATGTGCAGGATTAGGTAAGGATAGAATTTCGATCTGATTTTACAGACTCTATTACCAGACTGAACTACTGAGTTTTTTGAGTTTTGTTTTTGTTTAATAAATTTTCACCTAATTTTTTAGTTCCATAATGCTCTTTAACTTTAACTCTGTTCCATAGAGATCTATAATGAGTTTGGAAAATTTTTAAATAGAGGAAACCTACTTCTTTCTTTTCTTTCTTTCTCTCTGGGTTTGTAGTTCATATTTTCTAAATAGGCCACCCTCAGTCAAGAAGCCAAAGGGATTAGTTGCAGGATTTTCAGAAGTTTCCTCTGCTATAAAAAGAACACAGCGCTATGCCTTCTTTGGGGATCATAATGGGTTTTCACACAGCACCCAGCCATTGATCAGCTGTCTCAAAGATTGCACCAGGAACAGAAGCCTAAGTGAAAAGAATCATCAGTATTGATAAGTCCCTTATGTCCAGTAAAAAGCAAATTGTGATTTTCAGTTTGTATATTCCCATGATGTGTATTGAACATCTAAGCAATGAAGTGAATCAAATTGTACACACTCAGCACACTTGCCACCAGGCATGTATAATGCTTTGGAGTATACAATGATGAAAAGTTTAAAATGGAATTCCAGAGCAACAAATAACTGCCAATTTCCTTAAGAATGGCAAAAGTGCATCCCATGATGATACACTTGAGTTTGGTTTCCAAGGTAATTTTCCAATAACCAGTTTACCTTTTCAGATATTTTAATGATATGTTTTTACTAAAATGAAAGTCTAGAATTAAGAATAAAACTAATCTATTTTTAAAAGGAAATATGGTAACTGATGAAGAAAAAATATTACATTAAATAGGATTGCAAGTCTTTTGCCTCTCCATGTAAACTTTTGAATCAGTTTATCAATAGTGACAAAATAGCTCCCTGGAATTTAGATTGGGATTGCATTAAACCTATAGATCAAGATGGAAAGAACTGATAGCCTGACTATATTGAGTCTTCCAATCCATGAACACAAATATCTATCCATTCATTTACTTCAGCTTTAATTTCTTTCAGCAGTATTTTGCAGTTTTCTACACATAGATTCTGTATATATGTTGTTAAATTTATGCCTAAGTGCTTGACTTTTTGATAGTATTGTAAATGGTATTTTTTTTAATTCTGGTTTTTCATTACTGATACATAGGAAAGCAATTGATGTTTATATATTGACCTTATAAACTGCTACTCACCAAAACTGCTTATTAGCTCTAGTAGGTTATTTTAAAGATTCTTTGCATTTTCTACATAGACAATTATTGCATCTGCAAATAAAAACAGTTTTATTTTCTCCTACCCATTCTGTATATCTTTTGTTTCTTTTTCTTGTCTTGTTTCACTAGTTAGGATTTCCAGTATGTCAAATAAAAGTGTTGAGTGAAGACATTCTTGCCCTTGTACTTTTTTTTTTTTTGATGTGGACCATTTTTTTTAAAGTCTTTATTGAATTTGTTACAATATTGCTTCTGTTTTATGTTTTGGTTTTTTGGCCATGGGGCATGTGGGATCTTAGCTCCCCAACCAGGGATCGAACTCACACCCCCTACATCAGAAATCGAAGCCTTAACCGCTGGACCACCAGGGAAGTCCCTGCCCTTGTACTCTTAATGTTATAAGTACATTTTGTTTCAATTCTGACATATTATTTTATGCTATAATTGATATGTTTTATTTACAATAAATATAACAAAATTTTCTTTTAGTATTTCATTTGGTTTTTTGGAAAGATTCTGTTTTGTTCTAGTAATCTTTATATATGTACCTGTCACAGTGCCCTTAATTTTCTTTTTTCTTAAAAAACCTTTTCACTATCTCGTCTGTCAGTTTTAAATGGTACTCACTGACACTCATATATACAACAGTCAGTTACCTTTCCCAAATTTCACCCTTCTCCCTTTCCTCTCCTCATATTTTTAATGGAATTCTTTCCACATAGTCAGAACATATAACATTTACACACTATTCTCTCACCCATTACCCTACTCTTGTGTTAGTGTTTGATTTATAATTAAATGTATTAAATAACCACCAGCAATCCATTTACAAGGTTTACTCAGTATGTGCTGTTTACATGTACTCATTCTATGGCAGATTCCTCATGTATGACTCACAATAAAATAGTCTCTGGGTTATTGCGCAGCTGAAACTGTTTACCTATAGACTTGATACATTAAAGACAGTTTGGCTGAATATGAAAACCTTGGTTAACTTTTATCCTATGGAATATTTTGAAAATGCAGCTCCACTGGTTTTCTTTGGTTTTTTAAATAAATTTTTAAATTTTTTATTTATTTATTTTTGGCTGCATTGGGTCTTTATTGCTGTGTGCAGGCTTTCTCTAGTTGTGACAAGTTGGGGCTACACTTGGTTGCGGTGCGCAGGCTTCTCACTGTGGTGGCTTCTCTTGTTGTGGAGCAGAGGCTCGTGGGCTTCTAGTTGTGGCACGTAGGCTCAGTAGTTGTGGATCACGGGTTCCAGAGCACAGGCTCAGTAGTTGTTGTGCACGGGCTTAGTTGCTCCGCAGCATGTAGGATCTTCCCGAACCAAGGCTCAAACCCGTGTCCTCTGCATTGGCAGGCAGATTCTTAACCACCGCGCCACCAGGGATGTCCCAGCAGCTCTACTGTTGCTTTGCGTTGTATGTTACTCTAAGGAGACTGGTGCTAGACTAATATTCTTCTCATTATAGATAATTTGATTGTTCTGTTTAGAGGTCCTGATGATTTTTTTCCTTTAAATAGAATCATTTTACTAGCATATTTCTCAAAGTCATTTGTTTTTTACTTATTTTCCCAGGTACGAGGTAGGCCCTCTCAACATGTAAATTTACTTTTTATTTCCATAGTTCTCTTGCCTTACAGATTTAAATATTTATTTCTGTCGTGTTTATTTTTCTTTTCCAATAACTCTAATTATATAAGGAGCAGATTTTTTTTTTCTTTGCCTGCCTGGCATTTCATCCACTTTCTCCTGAAACATTTTTGCTCTTTTTTAAAAATCTCAAATGTACTCTCTTGGTTGTTTTCCTGCCTTTCTTCAAAGTCCCTTATTAAAATTTTATTCCACCTTATACTCTCTTGGGCACCCTCTAATTTGTTCTTCATTTCCTGGTTGACTTTGTCTTTTTCTTCAATTCCTCTTCTGAGCTTGAGTGGCTTTCATTGCATTTTTTTTTTCTTGTGTTCTGTCTTTTTTTGTCATTAGTTTTTAAAATTTCTGATTTAATGCATTTTTTAAATTGTTTTAAAACTATGGCTTGTTTAAGAATATTTAATTCAATTTAGAAATTTGTTAGTGTTCTTCTGCTCCCTTATTGATTTTTGGAAAGAATATCTATCACAGGAAATATTTTAATTTGAATTTTCTGTTTACTTTTTTATAGTACTTTATGTTGAATTGGGTTAATGTTTTTTAATCCTAGGCCTTTGGTTGATAATTCTTCTGGCTCAAGAGTGCCCTCTTCTACCAGTATTTTAAAATGCATTTAAAAAATCTGATTATGTTTATCATGATAGGGGTGGAGGCACGAAGAGCAGAGAGGTGGTTTGTCATGTTTGTCTTTAGTTTCTGTGGGATTCTTAACATTTTCTTCTTCCTTTTTTGTTTTCTTTCTTACTTTTCACTGCCACCCCTTCTCTATTTGGCAGATTCTTCCCCCAGAAGTAATGCTTCCCAAAGGCTAATACCTACAGTTTTGCTTACTTTCCAGCCCAATTCTTGTAACTGATGCTGGGAACTGCCAATTCTTCAACTTGTGTTTAGCATTTTGGTACTTACTGTTGTAATTTCACTTCCTGGAGGTGATTTTGTCTGTCTTTATCTGCATCTTCCGTTCTACTTTTCTTTTTCACAGACTCTTTTAAGTTTGCCTTCCCTCACTCTTCATACCTATAGACTTTTACCAGCCATGAGAGCTTGTTGGGATTTGTTTTTCATGTCTCTACTTGTAAGTAATTAAAAATTCATGGTATTCTCTGTCCCTTAGCATATCTAAAGAATGGCCAATAGTAATTTCGTGTTCTTTGTGTTGTTTTACTTGTCATTGTTGATCTTGTGGTTTTTGGAAGGTTGTATCAAGAGATTCAGATTCAGGTGGTCACCATTAAACTCTAGCTGGACACTTTCCCAGGCAAGGTTTTAAGCAAGAAAATGGCCATTTTAGAAGCTGAGTGGAGACACTACTGCAGGATTGAAAGAATGGAATTGGGAATCAACAGTAATTGTTCTGGTTGGTGAAGTGACTCACAGTAAGAAGTGGCAGTTGAGTTTAGAAGTGAGGATGGATTCAAATTGCACTCAAAACCGTAAGGACTAATTGTCAATTTCTTAAATAAATTGTCTCTTTTAAAACAATTGTTATGTATGGACTAAATTTTCTCTTCATCAATCTCAAAGTAATTTGTTCATGGATTAAGATAGCCTCCTACCAATGTACAGTAAAGATATCTACTAGTCATTGACCTTCAGGAAAATTCCAAAGGAAGCACTATTAAAAATGATTGTAATACCATAATATCATCATCTCTTGAATCATCATGCCAAATTTTCACTTGATATTCTCATTTTTAACAGATATCTTTTGGGTTTGATTCAACTAATTTAGTTTAATATAGTTGATTGAATTGTTTTATTTTTTGTTTATAATTTAATTATTATAGCACTTAAAGACATAAGGCATGATGGAGTTTTTCTACTGAATAAGTAAGATGATTTGGCTTGAACCATAATTAATGTAAACTGCCACCAATATGAATATTTGGAGAATTAAAATAACCTCCCTGAGTTATTGTGAGGATTACAAAATTAATAAGCGTAAAATGCTTGGAATAGTGTCTGGCACATTTTAACTACTTGATAAATATTACCTATTGTTGGGACATAAGCTGTCCTAACTTTGATTTTGTTTAACAAAGTATTTTTGCAGGTCATTTCCATTTGATTGTGATCAATAACATCAAAAATATCTCCAGAAATCTCTCCATTTTTAGAATCTAACATCCAAAGCTGAGACAAGTTTCCCAAAGCATTCATGGGTGTTTTTTTAGAAAACGGGAGCCATTTTTGAACAATGGACTGTGACCAAAAAAGAATATAACTATTTCATACAAAAGATAAACATGCAAATGCTTCTAAATTTTGTCATTTCAAAATAATTATTTACTCAAATGTATGTTTCTTAGCCCACTGAATTAATTATTGATACCTTCTTTGTTCTACTGTGATATAACTATGAAGACAGAAAGGTTTTCTCAGGTGGACATTGGGCTTAATATTTACACTTTCTTGTTTACTTAAATGGTCCTATCCTGGATCTTTGCTGTCATACCCTGTCAGGTTTTAGTGCTCTGTTAAAATCTTCTGTGTAGTACACATGCGCGTACACACACACACATACAATATACACACACACTCTCACTCTTTCAGGGGGCTGGGTGCAATAAATAATCTGAGTATTGGGCTACAATGTATTTAATAGGACTGACTTAATGATTGTGATACCATCACCAAAAGATGTAAAAAATAGTAGGACAGAAGCTTGAACATTAGATTCTCTTTCTCCTCCCTCTCACTTCCTGCTAGTTAGCCAAAAGGAATAAATGAGCTTAAATGCATGTTAACAGCTATTGAGTAGAATAAAAACTGATACAATCAAAGAAGATAAAATCAGTGGACAAATTTAGAAACTCTGAGTTCTGAGAGACCCCAAAATCTATGTCCAACATGAAAGCCTGTTGGTCCAAGTTCAATTTCAATATGCTCCAATTAGAGAAATACCTATCATATTAGCTCCTACTTGAAAGATCTGTTACCTTTTAAAAGTTTTGGGAGAAGAAAATGGAAAGAGAGGTGGAAGAAAGGAATAATAAGAGAAAGATATAAAAGGAAGATATATCTATGAGCCATAATCTGGATTTGAACCTGGGTAGGAGGTTCAAATATATCAAATATATTTCTGGGTAGGAGAAACAAGATGCTGGCCACTGGGAAAAAATACCCTATTCTTTAGTTTACACAGTGTATTTGTAAATCCTCCAGGGAGCACCAGAGACTAGGAATGTTATCTTTGGTATTGAATCATAGACCTTGTTGTCTTGGTAAGTTTGTGCTTACTAATTGAGAAATAAGAAGGATATCACCTTCCACTTTCTGCCTCCACAGAATCCCAAGAAACTCATCCATAAATATCCAAACCTGCTTCCCTTTCTTGCAGGAGAAAGGAGAGAGCTATACTGGGGAGACATAAGCACAGCAGGCTGTACATGGAGGCACATTTTCATTAGTTGCTGCCCTGCCAATGGTGCACACATTTCTAGGTGCTTCCTAACATCTATGGGAGTTCTACAGACCTTAATGACTGGTAATAAACGGTAATACATATTAAGAAGAAGTTGGGAATCATGTGTGGTATTAAAGCTAAAGGCTTTGGTAATTCTGCTTTGTAGGTGATGGAGTGCTAAATATGGATGTCTTCAGATCATCATCCTGGGAAAAGGCAAATAAAAGAAAACCCTGGAATGGAAAACAAAAATGAGCAGATCATATATTTGGCAAACAAACCATATTTGTGACTAAAATAAATATATACAAATCATATTCAGTAAAACCTTGTTATAATATTCCCATAAAATTTATTAGCTGAATATCAAATTCTATTTTTTAACATCTTTATTGAAGTATAATTGCTTTACAGTGTTGTGTTACTTTCGGCTGTATAAAAAGTGAATCAACTATATGCATACATATATCACCATATCCTCTCCCTCTTGCGTCTCCCTCCTGCCCTCCTTATCTCACTCCTCTAGGTGGTCACAAAGCACCGAGCTGATCTCCCTGTGCTATGCAGCTGCTTCCCACTAGCTATCTATTTTACATTTGGTAGTGTACGTATGTCGATGCTACTCTCTCACTTCGTCCCAGCTTACCCTTCCCCCTCCCCGTGACCTCACGTCCATTCTGTACGACTGTGTCTTTATTCCTGTCCTGCCCTTAGGTTCATCAGAATGCTTTTATTTTTATTTTTTTTGATTCCATATATATGTGTTAGCATAGGGTATTTGTTTTCTCTTTCTGACTTACTTCACTCTGTATGACAGACTCTAGGTCCATCCAACTCACTACAAATAGTTGAATTTTATTTCTTTTAATGGCTGAGTAATATTCCATTGTATATATGTGCCACATCTTCTTTATCCATTCATCTGTCGATGGACACTTAGGTTGTTTCCATGTCCTGGCTATCGTAAATAGTGTTTCAATGAATGTTGCGGTACATGACTCTTTTTGAATTATGGTTTTCTCTCGGTATATGTCTAGTAGTGGGATTGCTGGGTCATATGGTAGTTCTATTTTTAGTTTTTTAAGGAACCCCCATACTGTTCTCCATAGTAGCTGTATCAAATTACATTCCCACCAACATTGCAAGAGGGTTCCCTTTTCTCCACACCCTCTCCAGCATTTATTGTTTGTAGATGTTTTGAAGATGGCCATTTTGACCTGTGTGAGGTGATACCTCAGTGTAGTTTTGATTTGCATTTCTCTAATATTGAGCATCCTTTCATATGTTTCTTGGCAATCTGTATATCTTCTTTGGAGAAAAGGCTATATAGGTCTTCTGCCCATTTTTGGATTAGGTTGTTTGTTTTTTTGTTATTGAGCTGCTTGTATATTTTGGAGATTAATCCTTTGTCAGTTGCTTTGTCTGCAAATATTTTCTCCCATTCTGAGGGTTGTCTCTTCATCTTGTTTATGGTTTCCTTTGCTATGCAAAAGCTTTTAAGTTTCATTAGGTCCCATTTGTTTATTTTTGTTTTTATTTCCATTTCTCTAGGAGGTGGGTCAAAAAGGATCTTGCTGTGATTTATGTCATAGAGTGTTCTGCCTACATTTTCTTCTGACAGTTTTATAGTGTCTAGCCTTACCTTTACGTCTTTCATCCATTTTGAGTTTATTTCTGTGTATGGTGTTAGGGAATGTTCTAATTTCATTCTTTTACATGTAGCTGTCTAGTTTTCCCAGCACCACTTATTGAAGAGGCTGTCTTTTCTCATCATACATTCTTGCCTACTTTATCAAAGATAAGGTGACCGTATGTGCATGGGATTATCTCTGGGCTTTCTATCCTGTTCCATTGATCTATATTTCTGTTCTTGTGCCAATACCATACTGTTTTGATTACTGTAGCTTTGCAGTATAGCCTGAAGTCAGGGAGCCTGATTCCTCCAGCTCTATTGCTCTTTCTCAAGATTGCTTTGGCTCTTCAGGGTCTTTTGTGTTTCCATACAGTTTGTGCAATTTTTTGTTCTAGTTCAGTAAAAAATTCCACTGATAGCTTGAAAGGGATTGCATTGAATCTGTAGATTGCTTTGGGTAGTATAGTCATTTTCACAAGGTTGATTCTTCCAATCCAAGAACATAGTATATCTCTCCATCTGTTTGTATCATCTTTAATTTTTTCAACAGTGTCTTACAGTTTTCTGCATACAGGTCTTTTGTCTCCTTAGATAGGTTTATTCCTAGGTATTTTATTCTTTTTGTTGCAATGGTAAATGGGAGTGTATAATTAATTTTACTTTCAGATTTTTCATCATTAGTGTATAAGAATGCAAGAGATTTCTGTGCATTAATTTTGTACCTTGCTACTCTACCAAATTCATTGATTAGCTCTACTAGTTTTCTGGTAGCATCTATAGGATTCTCTATGTATAGTATCATGTCATCTGCAAACAGTGACAGTTTTACTTCTTTTCCAATTTGGATTCCATTTATTTATTTTTCTTCTCTAATTGCTGTGGCTAAAACTTCCAAAACTATGTTGAATAATAGTGGTGAGGTGGGCAAACTTGTCTTGTTCCTGATCTTAGAAGAAATGGTTTCAGTTTTTCACCATTGAGAACAATGATGGCTGAGGGTTTGTCACATATGGCCTTTATTATTTTGAGGTATGCCTACTTTCTGGAGAGTTTTTTTGTTTTTTGTTTTTTGTTTTTTTGTGGTATGCAGGCCTCTCACTGCTGTGGCCTCTCCCATTGCGGAGCACAGGCTCTGCATGCGCAAGCTTAGCGGCCACGGCCCACGGGCCCAGCCACTATGTGGCATGTGGGAACTTCCCGGACCGGGGCATGGACCCATGTCCCCTGCATTTGCAGGCAGACTCTCAACCACTGTGCCACCAGGGAAGCTCTGGAGAGTTTTTATCATAAATGGGTGTTGAATTTTGTCAAAAAAGTCTATTGTGATTATCATATGGTTTTATCCTTCAATTTGTTAATATGGTGTATCACATTTATTGATTTGCATATATTGAAGAATCCTTGCATTCCTTGGATAAAGCACCCTTGATCATGGTGTATGATCCTTTCAATGTGCTGTTGGATTCTGTTTGCTAGTATGTTCTTGAGGATTTTTGCATCTATGTTCATCAGAGATATTGGCCTATAGTTTTGTTTTTTGGTGACATCTTTGTTTGATTTTGCTATCAGGGTGACGGTGGCCTCATAGAAAGAGTTTGGGAGTATCCCTCCTTCTGCTATATTTTGGAAGAGTTTGAGAAGTATAGGTGTTAGCTCTTCTCTAAATATTTGATAGAACTTGCCCTTGAAGCCATCTAGTCCTGGGTTTTTATTTGTTGGTAGATTTTTAATCACAGTTTCAATTTCTGTGTTTGTGATTGGTCTGTTCATATTTTCTATTTCTTCCTGGTTTAGTCTCAGAAGTTTGTGCTTTTCTAAGAATTTGTCCATTTCTTCCAGGTTGTCCATTTTATTGGCATATAGTTGCTTGTAGTAATCTCTCATGATCCTTTGTATTTCTGCAGTGTCAGTTGTTACTTCTCCTTTTTCATTTCTAATTCTGTTGATTTGAGTCTTCTCCCTTTTCTTCTTGATGAGTCTGGCTAATGGTTTATCAATTCTGTTTATCTTGTTAAACAAGCTTTTAGTTTTATTGAGCTTTGCTATTGTTTCCTTCATTTCTTTTTCATTTATTTCTGATCTGATCTTTATGATTTCTTTCCTTCTGCTATCTTTGGGGTTTTTTTGTTCTTCTTCTAATTGCTTTGGGTGTAAGGTTCAGTTGTTTATTTGAGATTTTTCTTGTTTCTTGAGCTAGGATTGTATTGCTGTAAACTTTCCTTTTTGAACTGCTTTTGATGCATCCCATAGGTTTTGGGTTGTCGTGTTTTCATTGTCATTTGTTTCTAGGTATTTTTTGATTTCCTCTTTGATTTCTTCAGTGATCTCTTGGTTATTTAGTAGCATATTGTTTAGCCTCCATGTGTTTGTATTTCTTTTATTTTTTTTCCCTGTAATTGTTATCTAGTCTCATAGTGTTGTTGTCAGAAAAGATACTTGATACAGTTTCAATATCCTTAAATTTACCAAGGTTTGATTTGTGACCCAAGATATGATCTATCCTGGAGAATATTCCATGAGCACTTGAGAAGAAATTGTATTTTGTTGTTTTTAGATGGAATGTCCTATAAGTATCAATTAAGTCCATCTTGTTTAATGTGTCATTTAAAGCTTGTGTTTCATTATTTATTTTCATTTTGGATGATCTGTCCATTGGTGAAAGTGGGGTGTTAAAGTCCTCTACTATTATTGTGTTACTGTTGATTTTCCCTTTTATGGATGTCAGCATTTGCTTTATCTATTGATGTGCTCCTATGCTGCGTGCACAAATATTTACAATTGTTACATCTTCTTAGTGAATTGATCCCTTTATCATTATGTAGTGTCTTTCTTTGTCTCTTGTAATAGTCTTTATTTTAAAGTCTATATTGTCTGATATGAGAATTGCTACCCCAGCTTTCTTTTGATTTCCATTTGCATGTAATATCTTTTTCCATCCCCTCAATTTCAGTATGTGTGTCGCTAGGTCTGAAGGTGGTCTCTTTTAGGCAGCATATGTATGGGTCTTGTTTTTGTATCCATTCAACCAATCTATGTGTTTTGGTTGGATCATTTAGTTCATTTACATTTAAGGTAATTATCGATATGTATGTTCCTATTACTATTGTCTTAATTGTTTTGGGTTTGTTTTTGTACGTTTTTTTCTTCTCTTGTGTTTCCTGCTTAGAGAAGTTCCTTTAGTATTTGTTGTAAAGCTGGTTTGGTGGTGCTGAATTCTCTTAACTTTTGCTTATCTGTAAAGGTTTTAATTTCTTCATCGAATCTGAATGAGATCCCTGCTGGGTAGAGTAATCTTGGTTGTAGGTTTTTCCCTTTCATCACTTTAAATATGTCCTACCACTCCCTTCTGGCTTGAAGAGTTTTTGCTGAAAAATCAGCTGTTAACCTTATGGGGATTCCCTTGTATGTTATTTGTTGCTTTTTCCTTGCTGCTTTTAATATTTTTCCTTTGTATTTAATTTTTGATAGTTTGATTAATATGTGTCTTGGTGTGTTTCTCCTTGCATTTATCCTGTATGGGGCTCTCTGTGCTTCGTGGGCTTGATTGACTATTTCCTTTCCCATGTAAGGGTAGTTTTCGACTACAATCTCTTTTTTCTTTTTCTCTTCTTCTTCTGGGACCCCTATAATTTGAATGTTGGTGCATTCATTGTTGTCCCAGAGGTCTCTTAGACCGTCCTCAATTCTTTTCATTCTTTTTTCTTTATTCTGCTCCCTGGCAGTTATTTCCACCATGTTATCTTCCAGCTCACTTATCCGTTCTTTTGCCTCAGTTATTCTGTTATTGATTCCTTCTAGGGTAATTTTTTTTTTTTTTTTTTTTGCGGTACGTGGGCCTCTCACTGTTGTGGCCTCTCCTGTTGCAGAGGACAGGCTCTGGATGCGCAGGCTTAGTGGCCATGGCTCACAGGCCCAGCCGCTTTGCAGCATGTGGGATCTTCCCGGACCAGGGCACGGACCCATGTCCCCTGCATCAGCAGGCAGACTCTCAACCACTGCGCCACCAGGGAAGCCCTAGGGTATTTTTAATTTCATATATTGTGTTGTTCATCATTGTTTGTTTGCTCTTTAGTTCTTCTAGATCTTTGCTAAATGTTTCTTGTATTTTCTCCATTCCATTTCCAAGATTTTGGATCATCTTTACCATGATTACTCTGAATGCTTTTTCCGGTAGGTTGCCTATTTCATCTTCATTTATTTTGTCTTGTAGGTTTTTACCTTGCTCCTTCGTCTGTAACATATATTTCTGTCATCTCATTTTTTTTTTTTTTTTTTGATGGGTGGTGCTGTACTCCTGTCTTACTGCTTGTTTGGCCTTGGACGTCCAGTACTGGAGTTTGTAGGCAGTTGGATAGAGCTGGGTCTTGGTGCTGAGATGAGGACCTCCAGGAGGCCTCAGTCCAATTGATTTTCCCCCGGGCCTAAGGTTCTCTGTTAGGCCAGTGGTTTGGGCTTGGAGTCCCATCAAAGGAGCTTGGGCCTGACCTCACTGGGAGACCCTCACCCAGGGCCTCCCTCATCGCCACTGGACCCCTAACTGTAGGTGGGTCCCCCTAAGTGTAGAAACTCCTCCCCTCTCCCAGCCACCCCTCAGGGGTGCCAGTCCCATAGGTCCGGCCTTTACTTTTGCTCCCCCTTCCCTCCCTCCCATTCTCTCAGGACCCGTGCAGCTTGAGGGGGCCTAGGTGGGCAGAGGATCAGGCCCGGGATATTAGAAGGTTCCCAGGGGCCCAAGTGGGCAGGGGAAACCTGGCCATGCTCCCTTTTGATCCTCTGCCCTCCCAATGGTTCCCCAATTTCCCCCTTTTCCCCTCTCCCAGCCGCCTCTCAGGGGCACAAGTCCAGTCCCGCCTCCACTTCTCCTCCCCCTTCTCTCCCTCCACACCCCACATCCTTCCCAGTCACTGGGGGTTCCTCCTGTCCCCTTAGGTGTCCGTGGTCCCCCTCCAGTGTCTGGTAGGTGCCTTAGTTGTGAGATGTGAATTCCGCGTCCTCCTAATACGCCACCTTGACTCTGCCCTCAAATTCTATTTTTAAAAACTTAGCATGAAATCTATTTGGATTTAAGGAATTTTTAACTATCAAATATACAGTTGGTTCCTTATAGGACAATGTAGCTCACATTACAAATTCAATTTAAACCTTGAATTTGGAGGTAAAGCACATAAGAACATTGCAGAATGTCATCAATCACCACTTCCTTGCACTTTGGGGAAAGAAAATCAGAAGAGGTGGTGGGTGGGAACAGATGCTATGTAAGTAGAATTCTACATGATCTATTTTAAGATGTAAATCCTCTTTGATCTGAATTTTTGATTAATTTTCTATTCGTATGCTGTGATATTGTTGTAGTTGAGAAACAGAAGTTTGGCCAACAAATGTTCAGAGTAAACTGTATATTCTTTTTGAATATGCCATTAGCTAAACAGCTTTTGATAAATTGCCCAACTTTGCTAAGTTTCATTTTCCTTCATTTGAGATGGAGATAATTCTTGCCTTACTTCCTTAACATATTGTCACAGAATTCAAAATGTATCTACTATACATTTGAACTTTCATTGAAACATTTTGTTTAAAGGCCTAGTAATATCATATGATATCCTTCATATGTGGAATCTAATTTTTTAAAAATGATCTAAATGAACTTATTTACAACACAGAAACAGATTTCGAGAACAAACTTATGTTTATCAAAGGGGAAGGCGGGGGAAATAAATCAGGAGTTTGGGATTAACATATACCCAGTACAACATATAAAATAGGTAATCAAAAAGGACCTACTATATAGCACAGGGAATTCTACTCAATATTCTCTAATAACCTATATGGCAAAAGAATCTGAAAAAGAATGAATATATGTATATGTATAGCTGAATCACTTTGCTGTATACCCGAAACTAACACAACATCGTAAATCAACTACACTCCAATAAAATTTTTTTAAAAGCTCTCTTTTACACATTTATCCTTGAGTTTGTGGATTTCCCAGCACACATCTTTTCTGCTGCCTATTACATTTGAATAACTATATCTTTTGAACACAGCCTTCCAAACTACAGTGACAGATGTAATCACTTTTAATAGCAAATTTTTGTTGTTTATATTTTTAAATAAAAATCTCAAGATATAGGATACAAAAAAATAAAGTCCTAGTAATAAAAACAGAAATGTAAAGGTCAATGTTATCCCAATTACCACGAAGATAATTACTGAGTTAATTTATTAGGACACATAATCATAATCATGGCTATTGAGAAAAGCCATTTGCTTTTATTAGGAGTGTTATGAGGTCATAGAACTAACTAGGTTTGAGTAACAAATACAAAAATAATAACTTACAGAAAGGTCAGTGAAGCTCAAATATAGAAGCAGAAATCCCAACATGTTTTCAAAAAGGCAAAGAAGTAGTGTTCAATTCTATATAAGTATGTAGAAAATATGGGAAAGGACCAATTTAAGGGCTATGTGATAGAAAATTTTGAAAAACTAAAATTATACAGTACAGAGTACAAGATATTGAAGACTCTATAATATTAAATTTATTAAATCTTGAAGAGATTTAAGTTACTGACAAGATTCTTGAGAAATATAGGCCCAGGATCTTAGAAAGTTCCTGGGGGCCCAAGTGGGCAGGGGAAACCTGGCCACGCTCCCTTTTGAGCAGAAATACTGCAGATGCACCAGATAGGAAAGAGCCCAAGAACGTGAAAATCAGCTGAGTGGAATCATACGTATCTGAATATGAGCTAATGAAGGGTCTGCCCTTGGTAGATGGCTATGGAAATAGAGACACACTTGGATTAAGAGACTCAAGACGTTGCAGACATATCTCAACCTGGGTAGTCGTATGGTATCCTATAATTGAAGAAATGCAGAGAGAAGGAGTGAAAAATTAAAATCAATTTGGTTTAGGTGATGTAAATGAAAACCATTTCATTTGGACTTTAGATTTTAAGTTAGGGGTAGGAAACAAAAGTGAGAATGTATGAAAAGCATTTGGCAAGTCAAGAAGTAGGTCTCTTAAGTGTTTTTGAATACCCTGGACTTAGTGATATAGGCTCTTTATAGAGAAAGCAAAATGTTTCATCAGCTATTTGTGTCAGTGGTAAATTTGGCACATTCAATAAATATTTATTTTGCAGCTATTTTGTATTGGGGCCATGCAGTCTCTGGGCACAATATGAAGTATTCAGTTTTACATTTTCGCCTTCCATAGGCTATTATTCTTGCCTGGAATGTCCTTTCTTTGGCATTTCCCTTCTCAAAACAACAACAAATTGTATGATTACATGGGGTATAAATTTCAGTCTACAACTTCATATCTGTAAAAACTATATTTTATTTCTATAATTTTTATTTCAAGCTAGTATTCCAACAAACTGTGTGGAAATTTAACTTCAGTAGTTTTTTTGTGCCCCATGTTCATAACATGAAGTTCTGTGTCAATTTGTAGCGTTAATACACAGTGCAAAGGTGTAAGAAAGGGGGTGAGGTTGGGAATCTAGTTATTGCCTAAAATAAATCAATTTATACTTGAATCATATGGTAAACTAAACTTTAAAAAATGAATATTAAATAGGTTACAGTGAAAAGCATATTTTTATTCCAAGAGTGCTGTTTTACAGCTGATAACAGAGAAGAGAGAAGTACTGAACTTAGCTACATTGGTATATAAATAAAAATGCAGTCTATAGACCAAAATAGATCCAACCAGGGAGGCTTGTGTATATTTTTCTGATGCTGGAACTAAGTGCTGTTTCATATCAAGTTACATTTTCCAATATATATTTCAGAAATTCCAGTTGCCCCTGTTTCCACTACTCCTTGTATTTTCATGGGTTCTGTTCCCTCACTTTAGCTGAATGCATTTAATTGTTTGTCACATTAGTTAATGTGTGTGCTGTGCATATATACATATATATATATATATATATATATATATATATATATATATAGGCATCTTTTCCCAAGATGAATGAAAGCTGTACATTCTGCAAAGACAGATGAGACTCAGTAAACTCAAAGAAACTTGAACTCTATATTTAGCCAAGATTCATTTAATTTTCTCAAGATGACATTTACACTAAAATACTCCAAATTTTTTGATGAATGACAAATATACACATTTTCTTTATAAATTACAACTGACAATATTTGCTTCTTTAAACTCTTAAATGCAAATACTGCATATGTTCATATAGAGTGAAAAATATATTATTGTTGCTTTATACATATTTGTCAATTTTTTCCCTTGAATTTGGAGAGAAAAACTTATTTTATCTAGGACCTCAAAACATAAGATACCTCCCCCGATTTTATAGCACCATACAAAGATAAACGATTTAATAGGTTCTTAATATTGTTCTAATAATTCTAAAGTACTTTCAGAAGTAAAAATTAATTATTTATTTATATTATTTATTTAATATGTGCTTATTTTTTATTGTAATCATCAACATAAGGAAATAAATTTATCCAGCTTCTTCCTGATTAAGGTACAGTATTTACAAGTGAATGAGTATTGGAGATGCATTTTGAAAAGGGAAGAAAATGTGGCAATGAAAAGATTTTGGAAGATTAATGTTGGTAGGAAAAATGTTTTAGAAAGCAGTGATACTGGTGGCATACCTATTAGTAAAATGATATAGAATAAAATTAGTATAGTAACTAATACAGAGTTCAAGTGCAAGGCGACAATGTACTAGGCTCAGTTAGTTTTAATAGAATGCAAAACAAAGGAGAGCCATGGGAATTTGGTGGCTGAAACTCCCCCCACCAAAAAAAAAGATTAATACTCTATAAATATATATATGATTTATATGTTTTATATATATATATATATATATATATAATTTGGTTAATCTAAGTACCTTGTAAGACACTGTTCATTAGTCATTCAGCAGTGACACATAATATTCTTATATAGAGGATATTGATAACAGTGCTGGACAACACTAAAATAAAAATATAAAATTAATAAAAGAGAGAGAAACATAGAACAATCTTATTTATGGGAACAGATGTAAAGATCCTAGATAAAATATTATAAATTGAGTCAACAGTGTACTAACAGATTTGGTATTGACCAAATAGGATTTATCCTAAGAATGCAAGAATAACTCAACATTAGGAAACCTATAAGGAAATTAATAGTTCCAAGGAGAAAAATCAGCATGAGGAATTTGGCAGATTTTTTTTTAAATGGTAAATCAGAAATAGAAGGAAACTTTCTTAACTTGATAAAGTTGCATCTTCTTGAAAAAGAGGTCCATGTACTGAACAGTAAAAGCAATACTGCACACTAGCACCACTGTATTTAACAATTACAACAGGTCCTAGCTAATCCCATTTTTTTAAGAAAGAGAGAAAGAGATAATTATTAGAACTGAGAAGAGACAACTGTAGGTAGCCTTTCCCACTCTCCAAATGATAAAATTTACTCCAATAGAGAAACTTGCAAGAATGTTAGACACTGGCAAGATATGCTGAGAAATGACCCTAGGCCTGCCCTTGTGCTGATCAGAAGTAATCAACAGAACTGCAGATAAGTTCAGAGACCAGATAACAGGAAAGGCCTTTATTCTATCTCCTGCCCAGGGACCTGAGGGATGGCAAGTGTCCTTAAAGTTCTCCATGCTACCATGGCAAAGGAGGGTAAAGTAGAAATGGGTACCTGGGGATGTTTAGGCAAATGGACCTTTTCCAATATCAGAGTCCCCAAGGACCACAGTGGAAGAAGTAGATGAAAACAAGCAGGTTTCCATGTGAGTGAGAGTAGATTGATTGCAAACAGCAAAGAAGCCATCAGTTCTGAGTATGACCTAATACCTGAGAAGATACCAGAAGGACCAGAGTCTTCTTACTGACATCATGGCTTTATGTAAGCCCTTGAAACTTAAAGATATTTCTGAATCAATTGAGAAATGTCTAAATTGAGTTTACCATGAATTGGAAAAATGTTTTCCTTTATGGGAAAATATGCAGATACATATAGAGTTCAGGTATAAAAAAGTAAAGCAAGTATTTTTTCTCCACAACAAAGTTTTGGAGACATTTTAAAAATTCATATATTAGTTACTATCTCTATATCAAAATTTGTGTATAAAACATTCATCCATCTACAACTAATTAAAAAGCACATATGAATAGAAAAATATCTGTAAGGGCATGTAACTAATTATTAACTCTAAGAAGAGATAAGGAATTTTTAAGGTAGGAAGTATGAAAATGACCTATAGCATTTTGCTGTATTTATTTTTATCATTGTGATATTTTATAAGAAAGAATATTTGACTTGTTTGAAAGGATATTAAAAACAGCTACTATCTCAAATTTATAATTCTCCAATACATTGTTCTCTGAGTTTAAGAATAGGTAGATTTTTATAGTGTCTGGCCTTACATTTAGATCTTTAATCCATTTTGAGTTTATTTTTGTGCATGGTGTTAGGGAGTGTTCTAATTTCATTCTTTTACATGTAGCTCTCCAGTTTTCCCAGCACTATTTATTGAAGAGGCTGTCTTTTCTCCACTGTATATTCTTGCCTCCTTTATCAAAAATAAGGTGACCATATGTGCATTGGTTTATCTCTGGGCTTTCTATCCTGTTCCATTGATCTATATTTCTGTTTTTGTGCCAGTACCATACTGCCTTGATTACTGTAGCTTTGTAGTATAGTCTGAAGTCAGGGAGCCTGACTCCTCCAGCTCCATTTTTCTTTCTCAAGATTGCTTTGGCTATACGGGGTCTTGTGTTTCCATACAAATTGTGTAATTTTTGTTCTAGTTCTGTGGAAAATGCCTTTGGTAGTTTGATAGGGGTTGCATTGAATCTGTAGATTGCTTTAGGGGGTATAGTCATTTTCATAATGTATATTCTTCCAATCCAAGAACATGATATATCTCTCCACCTATTTGTATCGTCTTTAATTTCTTTCATCAGTGTCTTATAGTTTTCTGCATAGAGGTCTTTTGTCTCCTTAGGTACGTTTATTCCTAGGTATTTTATTCTTTTTGTTGCAATGGTAAATAGGAGTGTTTCCTTAATTTCTCTTTCAGATTTTTCATCATTAGTGTGTAGGAATGCAAGAGATTTCTGTGCATTAATTTTGTATCCTGCAACTTTACCAAATTCATTGATTAGCTCTAGCAGTGTTCTGGTAGCATCTTTAGGATTCTCTATGTATAGTATCATGTCATCTGCAAACACTGACAGCTTTACTTCTTCTTTTCCGATTTGGATTTCTTTTATTTATTTTTCTTCTCTGATTGCTGTGGCTAAAACTTCCAAAACTATGTTGAATAATAGTGGTGAGAGTGGACAACCTTGTCTTGTTCCTCATCTTAGCGGAAATGGTTTCAGTTTTTCACCACTGAGAATGATGGTGGCTGTGGGTTTTTCATATATGGCCTTTATTATGTTGAGGTAAGTTCCCTCTATGCCTACTTTCTGGAGGGTTTTTATCATAAATGGGTGTTGAATTTTGTTGAAAGCTTATTCTGCATCTATTGAGACGATCATATGGTTTTTATCCTTCAACTTGTTAATATGGTGTATCACATTGATTGATTTACGTATATTGAAGAATCCTTGCATTCCTTGGATAAACCTCACTTGATCATGGTGTATGATCCTTTTAATGTGCTGTTGGATTCTGTTTGCTAGTATTTTGCTGAAGTTTTTTGCATCTATGTTCATCAGTGATATTGGTCTGTAGTTTTCTTTCTTTGTGACATCCTTGTCTGGTTTTGGTATCAGGGTGATGGTGGCCTTGTAGAATGAGTTTGGGAGTGTTCCTCCCCCTGCTATATTTTGGAAGAGTTTGAGAAGGCTAGGTGTTAGCTCTTCTCTAAATGTTTGATAGAATTTGCCTGTGAAGCAATCTAATCCTAGGTATTTTTTTGTTGTTGGAAGATTTTTAATCACAGTTTCAATTTCTGTGTTTGTGATTGTTCTTTTTATATTTTCTATTTCTTCCTGGTTCAGTCTCAGAAGGTGGTGTTTTTCTAAGAATTTGTCCATTTCTTCCAGTTGTCCAATTTATTGGTATATAGTTACTTGTAGTAATCTTTCATGATCCTGTGTATTTCTGCAGTGTCAGTTGTTACTTCCCCTTTTTCATTTCTAATTCTGTTGATTTGAGTCTTCTCCCTTTTCTTCTTGATGAGTCTGGCTAATGGTTTATCAATTCTGTTTATCTTCTCAAAGAACCAGCTTTTAATTTTATTGATCTTTGCTATTGTTTCCTTCATTTCTTTTTCATTTATTTCTGATCTGACCTTTAAGGTTTCTTTCCTTCTACTAAATTCGGGGTTTTTTGTTCTTCTTTCTCTAATTGCTTTAGGTGTAAGGTTAGGTTGTTTCTTTGAGATTTTTCTTATTTCTTGAGGTAGGATTGTGTTGCTATAAACTTTGCTCTTAGAACTGCTTTTGCTGCATCCCATAGGTTTTGGGTTGTCGTGTTTTCATTGTCATTTGTTTCTAGGTATTTTTTATTTCCTCTTTGATTTCTTCAGTAATTCCTTGGTTATTTAGCGACATATTGTTTAGCCTCCATGTGTTTGTATTTTTTACCGCTTTTTTTCCCCCTGTAATTGATATCTAGTCTCATAGCACTGTGGTCAGAAAGGATACTTGATACGATTTCAAGTTTCTTAAATTTACCAAAGCTTGATTTGTGACCCAGGATATGATCTATCCTGGAGAATTTTCCATGAGCAGTTGAGAAGAAAGTATATTCTGTTGTTTTTGGATGGAATGTCCTTTAAATATCAATTAAGTCCATCTTGTTTAATGTGTCATTTAAAGCTTGTGTTTCCTTATTGTTTTTCATTTTGGTTGATGCATCCATTGGTGAAATTGGGGTGTTAAAGTCCTCTACTATTATTCTTTTACTGTCGATTTCTCTTTTTATGGCTGTTAGCATTTGCCTTATGTATTGAGGTGCTCTTACATTGAGTGCACAAATATTTACAATTGTTTTATCTTCTTGGATCCCTCCCTTGATCATGTAGTGTCCTTCTTTGTCTCATGTAATAGTCTTTATTTTAAACTCTATTTTGTCTGTATGAGAATTGCTACTCCATATTTCTTCTGATTTCCATTTGTATGGAATATCTTTTTCTATCCCCTCACTTTCAGTCTGTATGTGTCCCTAGGTCTGAAGGTGGTCTCTTGTAGACAGCATATATATGGACTTGTTTTTGTATCCATTCAGCCAGTCTATGTCTTTTCGTTGGAGCATTTAATCCATTTACATTTAAGGTAATTATCCATATGTGTGTTCCTATTACCATTTTCTTTATTGTTTTCGGTGTGTTTTGTAGGTCTTTTCCTTCTCTTGTGTTTCCTGCTTAGAGAAGTTCCTTTAGCATTTGTTGTAAAGCTGGTTTGGTGGTGCTGAATTCTCTTAACTTTTGCTTGTCTGTAAGGGTTTTAATTTCTCTGTCGAATCTGAAAGAGACCCCTGCTGGGTAGAGTAATCTTGGTTGTAAGTTTTTCCCTTTCATCACTTTAAATATGTCCTGTCACTCTCTTCTGGCTTGCAGAGTTTTGCTGAATGATCAGCTATTAACCTTATGGGGATACCCTTGGATATTATTTGTTGCTTTTCCCTTGCTGCTTTTAATATTATTTTCTTTGTATTAAATTTTTGATAGTTTGATTAATATGTGTCTTTGATTAATATGTCTCCTTGGATTTATCCTGTATGGGACTCTCTGCGCTTCCTGGGCTTGATTGACTATTTCCTTTCCCATGTTAGGGAAGTTTTCAACTATAATCTCTTCAAATATTTTCTCAGACCCTTTCTTTTCCTGTTCTTATTCTGGGAACCCTATAATTCAAATGTTGGTGCATTTAATGTTGTCCCAGTGGTCTCTGAGACTGTCCTCAATTCTTTTCATTTTTTTGTCTTTATTCTGCTCTGTGGTCATTATTTCCACTATTTTATCTTCCCCATCACTTATCCGTTCTTCTGTCTCAGTTATTCTGCTATTGATTCCTTCTAGAGAATTTTTCATTTCATTTAGTGTGTTGTCCATCATTGTTTGTTTGCTCTTTAGTTCTTCTAGGTCCTAGTTAAGTGCTCTTGTATTTTCTCTATTCTATTTCCAAGATTTTGGATCATCTTTACTACCATTACCCTGAATTCTTTTTCAGGTAGACTGCACACTTCCTCTTTATTTGTTTGGTCCGGTGGTTTTTTACCTTGCTCCTTCATCTGCTTCCATATTTCTCTGTCTTCTCATTTTGTTTAACCTACGGTGTTTGGGGTCTCCTTTTCTCAGGCTGCAGGTTCGTAGTTCCCATTGTTTTTGGGTCTGCCACCAATGGGTAAGGTTATTTCAGTGGGTTGTGTAGGCTTCCTGGTGGAAGGGACTGGTGCCTCTGTTCTGGTGAATGAGGCTGGATCTTGTCTTTCTGATGGGCAGGGCTGCATCCAGTGCTGTGTTTGGGGTGTCTGTGAACTTAGTATGATTTTAGGCAGCCTCTGTGCTAATGGGAGGGGTTTTGTTCCTGTCTTGCTAGTTGTTTGTCATCAGCATCCAGCACTGGAGCTTGCTGGCCATTGGGTTGAGTTGGGTCTTAGCATTGACATGGAGCTCTTTGGGAGAGCCCGCACCGATTGATATTATGTGGGGCCTGGAGTTCTCTGGTGGTCCAAAGTCCTGAACTCAGCTCTGCCACATCAGAGGCTCAGGCCTGACACTGGGCCAGAACACCAAGACCCTGTCAGCCACACGGCTCAGATGAAAAGGGAGAAAAAAAGAAAGAAAGAAAAAAAATAATAAATTATTAAAATAAAAAAGAATAAAAAAAAAGAAGAGAGCCACCAAACCAATAAATAAATCCACTAATGATAACAAGTGCTAAAAACACACCTAAGATAAATATGAAAATCAGAAACAAATCAGTCACAGACAGCAAAACCCATGTCTACAGTTGCTCCCAACATCCACTGTCTCAATTTTGGGACGATTCATTGTCTGCTAAGGTATTCCACAGATTCAGTGTTCATCAAGTTGACTGTGTGGATTTCATCTGCTGCTCCTGAGGCTGCACAGAGAGCTTCCCCTTTCTCTCCTTTGTTTGCACAGCTCCTGGGGTTCAGCTTTGGATTTGGCCCCACCTCTGCACGTAGGTCGCCTGAGGGCATCTGTTCCCGCCCAGACAGGAGGGGATTAAAGCAGCGGCTGATTACAGGGCTCCGGCTCACTCGGGCCGGGGGGAGGGAGGGGTACAGTAGTTATGATTGGAATGTGGGGCGAGCCTGCGGCGGCAGAGGCCAGCGTGACGTTGCAACAGCCTGAGGCGTGCAGTGTGTTCTCCTTGGGAAGTTGTCCCTGGATCACGGGACCCTGGCAGTGGCGGGCTGCACAGGATTCCGGGGAGGGGGTGTGAATAGTGACCTGTGCTTGCACGCAGGATTCCTGGTGGCTGCTGCAGCGGTGTTAGCGTTTCATGCCTGTTTCTGTGGTCTGAGCTGATAGCCACCATCTCTGGAGCTCATTTAGGTGGTGCTCTGCTTTCTGTGGGGAGATGGGGAAGGAATCCCCTCTCCTTTCACACTCTGAAATAATGGTCTCTTGCCTCTTAGGCAAGTCCAGACTTTTTCCCAGACTCCCTCTCGGCCAGCTGTGGTGCACTATCCCCCTTCAGGCTGTGTTCCCACAGCCAACCTCAGTCCTCTCCCTGGGATCTGACCTCCGAAGCCCGAGCCTCAGCTCCTAGCCCCCGCCCGCCCTGGCAGGTGAGCTGGCAAGCCTCTCAGGCTAGTGAGTGCTGGTCACAGCGATCCGCTGTGCAGGAATCTCTCCGCTTTGCCATCTGCAGTCCTGTTGCTGCGTTCTCCTCTGTGGCTCTGAAGCTTGCTCCCTGCCCACCCCCCATCTCCACCAGTGCCGGGGCTTCCTAGTGTGTGGAAACTTTTCCGCCTTCACAGCTCCCTCCCACTGGTGCAGGTCCCGTCCCTATTCTTTTGTCTTTGCTTTTTCTTTTTTCTGTTGCCCTACCCAGGTACGTGAGGATGTTCTTGCCTTTTGAGAAGTCTGAGGTCTTCTGCTTGCATTCAGTAAGTGTTCTGTAGCAGTTGTTCCACAGGCAGATGCATTTTTTATGTATTTGTGGGGAGGCAGGTGATCTCCACGTCTTACTTCTCCGCCATCTTGATGGTCCCCCCGCACTGTATTTTTATCTGTCCTTTTCCATTAGACAGAAAGCTCAGATGAGTGGTTTATTACTGAGGATATTAAAGCACAGGAACCAACAGCCAGATGAAGAGATTCATAGGGTGAGGTCGAGAACAAAGAAACTTCAGTCCTCTTGGAGTGTGGAGCCCAGCCTTAAATAGCTTTTGAATGAAGATTAGAAATGTTAGTTGTATACAGCAACTTCTAGAAAAGCAAATTGCCATGTGTATAATAACCAATAATGCTGAATCATAATATTTCTGTTTTCTGCATTTCAGTAATATAGTTAAACATATTTCTGAAGGAATATGTGCAAACAATATAAAGGGCCTGTTTTCCTCCAACAACTTGCATTACACAAGAAGTCAATTAATAAGAATCTGTTCCTTATTTCTTTCAACTCTGGCTAATTTTCGTTTCTAGCTACTAGTTTTTCTCTATATTACTTTTAGTTTTTCTAGTCCCCATTATACTAGCCATGCAATGAAAAATGTTTATAAAAACACTGCAATGAATCAGAATAAGTAACAATTTAATGCTGCTTCATTGGGTAAATCCTTTTATATGATACAATTTCTTCTTTTGTAATATGCATAAATATACTGTACCTTATGAAAAATTTCATAAAGCTGCTTGAGCAATATTAAATATTTTAAGAAATTATTTATTTGCTATTCTTTTTATGGAAAATATGTTAATTATGGACATAGATTTATTTAATAAAAACTATTGGTGAGATCACAACACATACAAACATCTCTGAAGATGTATATACATATGTATATATGCAAATAATTTGCGTATGTTAGTAACTGAAAAACAATTTGCTAGTGTCAATAAAAGCTGTAAAAATAACAATTGGGATCCTATATAAAATTTGCCATATGAAAAGAGATATGCAAAGAAGTATAAGATATTAAGCTAATTAAAGGGCAATTAAAAATTATTAGCACTACCATTGAAAGGATTTTATAGGTTCCCTTTCCTTTTGCTGTGTGATTACAATCTCTGAATTTGAGAGAGCTGCAGATTAAAGTAAAAATCCATTTCATTCTTAAACTTTTCGTTTTTTTTTTTTTTTTTTGCGGTACGCTGGCCTCTCACTGTTGTGGCCTCTCCCGTTGTGGAGCACAGGCTCCAGACGCGCAGGCTCAGCGGCCATGGCTCACGGGCCCAGCCGCTCCGCGGCATGTGGGATCTCCCTGGACCGGGGCACGAACCCGTGTCTCCTGCATCGGCAGGCGGACTCTCAACCACTGCACCACCAGGGAAGCCCATTCTTGAACTTTTTAAAAGACCATTTTTAAAGGGAAAGAACACATTGGTTTCACGTTTAGAAATAATTCTTAAAACTACCAAGTTTTGAGAGGCATTACATTTTTGTTTTTGCAAAAATGTACACAAATAAACTATAAGCAAACTAACAAATGGAAACCTCAAAAACCAATGGGTTTATTTAAACTTTCAGTGCTTTAGTTAAGCTGAGACCCAAAAGAATTATCAATTTGATATAGATGTTCTGAATAATTGAATATAAAACAGTGAATCCTGTGTGAAAACCTAGAATATTAAAGGTAGTAAACAAGACATGATATTCAATGAGCACTATGAAAGCGATTTAGAGGTGCCTGCATTGTTCCCTTGGAACTTAGGAAGTATGTGAGCAGTGCAATATAAAGAATATGCAGTTTAGTTGTGTTTGGTAAGGATGTAGTTCACAGATTAAGTCAATAGTACTGCAATTTTGTTATCAGGATCCATTTCTAATCAACAATAATCATGCAACAAATTAAGCATTGATACTTATTTGATTGTGAGAGCCCTGCATCTGTCACACGGTACACAGAGAAATATGAGCCTCAGTTGGTTTTCATCTTAATGAATTTTGACTCGTGTACCCTGTTTCTCATAACCCAGTAAGAGAATTATAGCAACTCTGACAGACAGAAAGAAAAACAAAAAACAGTCAACTTTGCTTCAAGCTAAGAAGTAGGTTGCAACTCTCCAAGAGCTTTACAAAAAGTTCACATTTGTAATAGAGAAAGCATTGGTTTAGAGTATTTCCATTTGCCAATGCAAATGTGAAATAAACGGTTGAAAGCATTGTGCTTGAGAGCATTTCAAGTATTAAAAATATCCTGTCAATAAATAAACAAAATGATTTTCAAAAAATTTTGTAGCACAAAAAAGAATAACAGAATCCAGCAGTAATTTTTTCCCCAAGTACCATTCTGACATGTTTATAGGCGTCTTTGTACATATATATTCAATTACCTAAGTTAAATTCCACATTGACCTTTTCTTTCCTTACATGCTATTAAATTCGTTAAAGAAAGTTACATTAAAATAATCTAAATCACTTTTTCAGCCAGGTAGGTAAATTCAAATTCTCTACTTTCTTATGAATCTTAATATAATTCTTTTAAGCATTATTTATTGAATTCCTCTTGTGTGCCAGCCACTGTTACAAATACTTAACAGGCATTATCTCATTCATTTTCACAATAATTCTGTAAGGTAACTACAATTATGTACATTTTACGGATGAGAAAAATGAAACTTAAATTATTAACTTGTCCAACGTCTTAGAGGTGTTAAGCATCATACCCAGAGTAGTAACCCAGATCTATTAATTCCAGAACTTTCCTTCTTAACAACTGTACCTCTCTATAACATTTACTCAATTGCTGATAACTTAGGTATTTAAAGAATACACTCCAAAATTTTAATATTGGTAGATAATAGACCAGAGCTCTGCTCATGGCTTTTCAAATTTTTTTGTGTACTTGGACAAAAGTCATTTTTACTGTCAGACACTATGAGAAGCAGCAAATATCTGCTTTGCCTACTTTCCAGAGTTGTTTTAAGAAAAGAAGGAGTTAATACCTGTAAGAGCACATTAAATGTTGTAAAATGTTATGAAAATTTATTGTATGTAATTGTCACATATTAAGTGTTTCTATGTCATTGAAAGTAGTTATTGGCTTAAATTTCTTATGACTTAAGACCTCAGCAAAGAGAATTTCCTGTTTGTTTCAGGAGACAAACCATAATACAGACAGGTCATTATATTGTACACTAAACCCAAGAGTCTTCCCAAAGTCCTGGGGCTTTTCCTAAAGTCAGAGCAGATGAATGTATGTGGCAATCTTAAGTGTTCACGGTGAGGAGTGTGGATTCACAGGGCCTCAGTCGTTCCTGAGTATGGGCTTGGTAACGCTTATATACTCACATTAGATTAGTTGTTTTATGGTACCTATTTCTGAGCTCATTATATGCAGAAGCAGCGATAAACTACAATGATCTACAAACTGACGTCTCTTGATGCCATCTCCTAGAAATCTCTCTATATACATTTTGGAGCCTCCAGGTGACATCCAGGGGCATTTTTTATATCTCAAACTTTCAGAGCGGGATTTGCAAACTCAGATGCCAAGTGACACGCAAAACGAACCAAGTACAGGGAGTAGGGTGATGTAAGCTTCAGTTCATTGTTGACATTAAGGAATAGGGGTTCACTATTGCCAGGTCCTCCAATTTAAAAAAATACATATATTTTTCCAGCTTTATTGAGATATAATTGACATATAGCTTTGTATAAATTTAAGATGTACAACATGATATTTGATACATGTATATATTGCAAAATGTTTACCACAATAAAGTTAGTCACATTCTTTACCTCACTTAATTACCATTTTATTGTTATACTGTTATGATGAGAACACGAAATCTCTACTTGTATCAAAAGAACTTTCAAGTATACAAAACAGTACAGTGTGGTTAACTATCATCACCATGCTGTACTTATTCATCTTATAACTAGAAGTTTGTATCCTTTGGCCGACATTTTCCCATTTTCTCCACCCCTCAGCCCCTGGCAACCACCATTCTACTCTCTGTTTCTATAAGTTCTATGTTTTCAGATTTCACATATAAGTGAGATCACACAGTATTTGTCTTTCTCTGTTTGGCTTATTTCACTTAGCACAGTGCCCTTACGACCCATCCATTTTGTCACAAATGGCAAGCATTTCTTCTTTTTTATGAATGAATAATATTCCTGTGTGCGTGTGTATGTGTGTGTGTGTGTATCACAAATTCTTTATCCATTCATCCACTGATGAACACTTAGGTTGTTCAGATCTTCCCACTTTTTGGAGATGGCAGAGATTGAGTGAAACCCTCCCAATTCTTAAATGTTAGAAACTAACTTAAATTAAAACAAGGCAAGCAGGAAGGACAAAACAATTTTGTTTGTGGGATTCATTTTGCAGTCTCCTGATTCATAATGTCTATATCCATTTTTTATGGTACAGTTCTTATGTTATTCTCCATAAAATATTTTCTCATTATCATTTGAAGCTAATTAACATCATGTATTTCTTCCCATTGAAGGCAACCTTGAAACATTTTCAAGAGGACACAGTTCAGCAGCTATTCCCAATTATTACTGTCAAAGGAATACTTTATTTCTGGTTCTGGCAGAAGTACCAGCTTCTAGGTTCTGTACAGAACTCGTGCTGCCTTAGGGACTCTCTCCACTCTTTCCCTCCTCTGCAACCTGATTATTATGTGTAGATATGGCTGGAATTTTGCATGTTTAATGAGTAGGTGCTTTGTTAGGAAAAGCTTCAGTTAAACAGGGTCTAGAGATGCTCAAGGATACTTGGCCTTTGCTGTGGTAGAGAGTTACACTTGTTTTCATAAGCTTCTGTAACAAAGCCTGAGACTCTGGCAATTACGTAGACCAAATGCTTGTGCAGAGTGGGATCTTCTTACTAAATTTAGAATGACACAGGACTGGCTTCTCTATAAACTGCCTGGTGCAATGTGACCTCTCTTACAATAGAAATGATACCTTATGTCCTGTTGAAATGATTCTGTGAAGAAGGGGGAAAGGGAGATAAAGCTTTTGAAATATATTGGGTTCCATTATAAAACTGTGATGTGAATCCAGAGTATTAGTATCAAATGATAGAATAATGTTAAGGAAATTTTCTACCCCTTTCCCAACTCTGAGATAGCCATTCTTAATTTAACTTACTTTTCAAACTCGATTCCACACACTAGACTTTTCACTGACGGGTCATCATGAAAAGACTAAGGCAATTTCCATTGGAATTTTGATTAACATCTCTGTGTGGGGATTTCCCAGTAGGAGCTAGGAGAGGAGCAAATAAAGAAAACAGAAATATAGTCTCTTGAACCCATGGTCACTGCTATTAATTTTCCACCTTTCCACCTTGGAAGGTCTTTGCAGGTTTTACCAACATGCCCCTTTGAAGCCCTTTGAAGGAAACTTGATACTATATTAATTGCAAATATGTCACTGGTGGTGTTGAAGTTTCAAAAATTAGGTCAGCATTCCAACATATACTAAGCTTAATGTTTCTTTCTGAAGGTTAAAATACCTTAATTAGTTTTGGCAAAGGTCAGTTTTAATGTAGATTGACAATCCAAAGTGGAAAACTATAAGCAGACCTCCACTTTCAAGGGGAAGCTTAAATTGATTTGAAAGATGACAAATTTTGAATACAGCACATTTATTAAAAATCTGTTTAACCCTCAGCAAACACACAACCCAAGTCTATAATTGGATAAACATAATTTCCTTACAAGAATGAGAAAATCTAAATAACCACTCACAACAGAGTGCCTAAAAGAACTATCTTATCATTAGTGACTCATGGATTAGAAAGATATTACTTTCAACATAATTTTTGTGGCTTTCCAGTTTAAATTACCACCTTCAAAAATTTAATTTTCAAAAATATTTAATTTTTACTTTATGCAGACATAGCAGAAGGCAGTAAAGCAATCTCTTTATAATTCTTGTGTATTCCTGTGTATATCTATGTTTATACTGAGAACACATGGTCGTCAGATTTTAATTCCATTTTGGGAAAAAGACATCATGTGCCATAAAGATAACTACCGAACGTTGGAGTCAGATGTACCAATTATTAATAGATCAATGTTACCCTTTTTACCTCTAAATTAAATCTCAAAATCTTTACCAAGTGATATTTCCTTTCAAGGTATCTTGGAAAAATAAGTATGGACCATTTTAAGTTCTATTTTTGTTAGTGTGTCAGCCCTGTTTATAACCGAAATCTATGTTTTAACTCTTAGCATAAGAACCAAGGGAGCATGAAACCTAGAATATATTCTCTAAGGTACTTCTAGGTCACACTAGAATATCAATACTGCTCTTCTTATTTTAGATTCAATATTTTTTTTCTGATAGAGCTTTAATGGAATCTTTTTTCTTTATTATGCAAAGAAAACAAATACTGTTTATAGAGATATTTGTTTTGATTATATAAATAAACACAAATATGGAAATACAATGATATTTGCCACAGTATGTTTGTGGTGCACTAGTGCTATCATGAAAAAGAAAATAAAGAAGTAAAGAGTTCTGCACAGTGAAGGAAACTATCAACAAAATGAAAAACCCTACTGAATGGGAGAAAATATTTGCAAACGGTATATCTGATAAGGAATTAATATCCAAAATATACCAAGAACTCACACAAATCAACATCAGAAAAACAAACCCGATTTTTAAAATGTCTATTTGAATAGATATTTTTCCAAAGAAGACATAAAGATGGCCAACAGGCATATGAAATGATGCCTAACATCACTAATCACCAGGGAAATGCAAATCAAAACCACAATAAGATATCACCTCCCACCTGTCAGAATGGCTGTTATCAAAAAGACAACAAATACCAAGTATTAGTAGAATGTAGAGAAAAGGGAATCCTCTGCACTGTTGGTGGGAATGTAAATTGGTGCAGCCACTATGGAAAAGAGTATGGAGTCTTCAAATAATTAAAAATGGAACTACCATATGATCCAGCAATTCTACTCCTGGGTATGTATCCAAAGAAAAAATAAATGCTAATTAGAAAAGCTATATGCACCCCTATGTTCATTGCAGCATTATTTACAACAGCCAAGATATGGAATCAACCTAAATGCCCGTTAATAGATAAATGGATAAAGAAGATGTGGTGTGTACAATCGAATATTAATCAGCTATAAAAAGAATGAAATCTTGCTCTTTTCAACAATATGGATGGAGCTAGAGGATACTATGCTAAGTGAAAAAAGTCAGACAGAGAAAGACAAATACTGTATGATTTCACTCATATATTTCCATATATGAGTGAAAACAAAACAAATGAATAAACATAATAAAACAGTAGCAGAGTTATAGATACAGAGAACAAACAGGTGGTTGCCAGAGGGGACGAGAGTAAGGAGAGGAAAGAAATAGGTGAAGGAGATTAAGGAATACAAACTTCCAGGTGCAAAATAAGTGTCACAGGTATGAAATGTACAGTGTGAAGAGTATAGTCAATAATTACATAATATCATTGTATGGTGGCATATCGTAACCAGACTTATCCTGGTGATCATTTTGAAATGTATAGAAATATCAAATTATTATACTGTGTAACAGAAACTAACATAGTGTTGTAGGTCAATTATAATTCAAAAAAGAACAAACAAATAAACTCAAAGGAAAAGAAATCAGATTTGAGGTTACCAGAGGTGTGGGCTAGGGAGAGAGTGAATTGGATGAAGGCAGTCAAAATGTACAAACTTCCAAGTTATAAGATAAATAAATACTAGGGATGAAATGTACAACAGGATAAATATAAGTAGCACTGCTCTATGTTACATATGAAAGTCGTTAAGAAAGTAAATCCTAAGAGTGCCCATCACAAGAAAAAACTTTTTTTTCTATTTTTTAAATTTTGAATCTATACGAGATGATGGATGTTCACTAAATTTACTGTGGTAATCATTTCATGAAGTATGTCACTCAATTCATTGCGCTGTACAGCTTAAGCTTACACAGTGCTGTATGTCAATTATGTCTCAATAAAGCTGGAAGAAAAAATTTAACTTAATTTTTAAAAAAGAATTAAAGAGAATTCACAATGCACATTACTACATTAAAGGCTCTGAGAAGTCTTGCAGCGAATCAATCTGTTGCTTTCATCACTGATTATTTCACAACTGTAGGATTGCTTTGTGAGTATGCGTGTAGTGTAACATGGAATGAATGACTTGTGTTAGTGAAAAACAACTGAAGGCCAAATAATTATTTAGATGATAGAACAAATATAGATAAAATAGTGTTTTCTAAACTTTTGAACAGGAGTAGAACTTAAGAATACATTTTTAAGGGATTTTACAGGTGAAAGAGGGACTACTCCTTTGCACCCAGGCAATTAATCTAAAAAGTTCCAAATACTTCTCGTAAAGAAGGGAGAGAGGAAAGTAAGATTTTTTTTTCTTTGTAGCGAATTAAAATACTGAAAAACGGGTGTTGAAGATTATTAAAAAACAAGACAACAAACCCAAAATGGAGTCATTTATGCTAAGCCCCAATGTCACCAAGCTGAGACTTAATTATACTTTTGGCTCTCCCAGAAATGGCATCTGAAACCAGTCAATCAGGAATGCCTGGCAGCACTAGTTAGGTAATCTGCCTGACAGACCTCTGCCATCCCCTAAAGGAAAGTAACCTTTAATAACCAACCTGCTTTTTGGTCTAATATAAATTCCTTGTTCCTGCTCCCTTCTGCCTATAAGTCTTTCATTTGGTACAGCCCCTAGGCGCTCCTTTCTATCTGCTACATTGGATGCTGCCTGATTTGAATTGATTTTTGTTCAAATAAACTCAAAATTTTTAATATGCCTCAGTGTATCTATCTCCTAACAGGATGGAGTTTTTGGTATTTCTCAGGCAGTGGCCAGAGAATTCTGAAATTGAGTTAAAGATAAGAATCTTATTTTGAGAAAATTCGAGAATGAAA
Source organism: Delphinapterus leucas (assembly GCF_059928025.1). Lineage (NCBI taxonomy): Eukaryota > Metazoa > Chordata > Mammalia > Artiodactyla > Monodontidae > Delphinapterus > Delphinapterus leucas. The sequence continues at coordinate 68,884,114 of NC_143136.1, read as the reverse complement.
AATAAATTGGAAAGGAGATAATATTGAAAAGTGGATATAAAGGAAACCAGAATGAAGTCTGAGAAATAGGAGTGAGTTGGAGGAATGGGTTTTTAGAAGAGGCCCAATACTTTCTATTCATACTAATGTCTCTCACTGCTCCTCTGGCCAAACCTTGGGATCCTCATTGGCAAAGCCCTGTTGACAGTTTGAAATTCATGTAGTGCCATTTATTAGATGTGTGATCTTGACAAATTTACTAAATTTTTATGCTTTCATTTTCTCAACTTTTAGAGAGGAATACCAATATTTACCAGTAAGGCTGATCTTATTTTGTTTGTAAATTTTGTTTAGTCATCTCCATTCCCCTGACTATAAGTCCTTTTCCTACCTACTCTTGAATTAACATTTTATCTACGCCATCACAATAGAGCTCACATTTCACCTTTTCCAAACCACAAAAATCATTTTCTTTTTCTTACACCTAGTGTGTGTGTGTACAGCATGAGCTAGCACTGATGCATATATTTTTTAATGTTCTTGACTTAGCTCACTGTTGTAAATCTCCCTTCTTTAAACAGTCTGAAAATGCCTTAAAGTTAGCTTGAGTACTTTCTCTTTCTGAAAAAGTGCAGTCGGTACAGTAAGGAGTGAAAATAACTGGAGAGGTTTCTTAAACCCTAGTTTAATATCAAGGGTGATTAAAGGTAGAATATAAGGACTTTCTGCCTCGTTTCACTCACTGGTAGTCAATTAACTTCAAAAAGTGTTAAAGTTGAAAAAACTTAGTAGAGTTGAACTAAAAGCCAATGGTTGAATTTATTTTATTTCTTTTTAACAAATATAAAGTATGAATACAAGAGCTTGCATCCTCCTGCAACTAACTGAAAAGAAATAAAGATATTTTCTGAAAATGCTACTAAGGGATCTATTTTCAGAGCGTGTGCCTGCAGGTAGGGCTTTAAAGATACAGTTATTGCTGCACTCAAACAATATTAGAGAATTTCTAGTTTCTATCACTTCTGCAGTCTCACGGCAGAACAAGTGACCACTACCTTTTGGGATTTGCATTCCAGCATCTAAGAACAAAAAATAAATGAACAAACAATAAACAAAAAATCTATAGTAGCAAGGTTCACTTTCATGTTATTTATCTAAGATCTATTTCTTCATTGCTTCTTCTTATAAAGGAGGAGGTAAAAAACATCTAGAAATGTTGTATGGCTGACTTGTGGTGGGATGACTCTATTACACTCTATTTTATAATCATAAGATTCCTGAAAGTATATGCAATTCTGGAACATATGCATAGTCGTGACTTCATGAGGTCTAAATGTGTAAAAGGTTAATTATAAAGTTTAATTTCTCCTTTCCATATATTTTTTTCTCTTAAGAGAAATGAGTTAGAGGAAGTCATTAAATCAAGTGCAAGGCTTCTACTCATGAGATTAAACATTATGTAATACCAAGTTCTCCCTATTTTAGTATAGATGTAGACAGGACTAGTAATGAAGTCACAATTGCCCTTCTATACTCAACCAATCTAATAACTGAGCAAATCCTCTATTCCATTCTCTTTTAAAATTACTTTGATTCTAACAACCTCCTCTTTTTTTGTGTGTGTTTAAGCAGTATTTAAAATATTTTATATATGTACATATACATGTACGTATTTTAAGATTAGAGAGCAAGAGTTTTGCATGGCGTTTTGGACCAAATTTTGGCCAGGTGGACAGGGATTCCATGACTTACATTCTTATATATCTGACAATGAATTAAACTTTTTATACACATCATTAGCAAAAAGATGGCCTACTCATCCTAGTGGCAACCTGTTTTCATTCCAGTCATTCAATCATTCAGGAAAGTATTTTCAGTAAATCATTTAAATAGTGATAATGACTAGAAATATTCAATATGACTGAACTTTTGTAAAGGAAATGTTAGAAATTACTGTCTTGTTCAGAATTTATAAATGTTGCTCTTTAGTCAATATATAGAGTAACATAACAATGATGGCAAAACCAAATAGTTCTACTTCCTATCCATATGTTTTAATAATACTAACCAAGAAAAGAAACATAAATATCTTATGACTTAGATATTTATATGTGTTATATCTAAAATTCATTTCTTGATCATCTAATTCCTATGTTCTTTTCCTTTCTTTTAATCTAAAACATTCCTTTTTCCTCTGAAATAAATTATAGACTGCATCAATCCCAATATATTTCAGGAATATATTGTCAAGATCATTTGTCTGTAGTAATTTGCTTCAAACTCATTTTTAGAGGATCTACCACCAAAAATTCTATTCATCATTCAGACTGGGCGATAGGCATGAAAAGTCAAAGAAGTTTCCCAGGTGATTCTAATGTGATGATTTAGCAATAGCTTCTCTAGATAATTTAATTTTCCTAATTTGTTCCTTGGCTGATTTTCACTTGATTTTTACAGTTTTGGAGGTGGTTTGGTTTCTTTAAATTATGTGGGTTACAAGCTAATCATAATCAGATTACTTACCTTGTCCAGCTAGATCATTACACTACTAAGGCATAGGTTATAATTAGAGCCCTATTCTGTAACCATATTTTGTCCACCAATTTTTCACCAAGAGCTTTGTAAATAAGCTGTTTATAACCAAAGAAAGCACACTAAAAAGTATGGTTAATATTGGGGTAAATTCATGGTTACTGATGGACTAGTAGCTTGGAGCACATGTTTAACCTAGGTTTATAATCCTGTTTCCCGAATATTACCTTTAAAGTCTCACCATGTCCACAACTCACATACATTATTATCTACTCACTATATTCTTTAAAATGACTCACTTTCTAAACTCAAATAATACATAAAGAAAACATATCACTACTATAAAAAGAAAATAGTAACATTGCCAAAAGTAGAAGATAATTTTTAAATAAATGCAATAACACAAAAATTATGCTTTTAAAACCTAACTAGGTACCATACTGCTGTTTGATCCATTTGGCTTTAAGCTTGGCACTCTCTTTCTCTTTATTAAAAACAAAGAATTGCAAGTAATGAAAAGTGTTAACTGTATACCAATATAAAATAAACTATCTAATAAAAAATGAGCCATCTAAAGTGCCCCTCACATAATTCATAGTGGTGATCAAACTTGAATTTTTGAGGCATATTAAAGTGCCTCAGAATCTGGATCTGAGAAGCCAGTAAGATTACACCATAGAAAAAAAAAAATTTTTTTTCAGGGAAAGAGACATATTGCTCATTGTTCATAAACATGAACATTCACAGAGTATCTGTGATGGATTTAGGATGATAATCCATATTTCTAATGTTTATTTCCATTAATTCTTTGGATCACATTGAAAAAAAATAATGTGATCTTCAACTTCTGGCTATATGGGTAAGTTAGAAAGCCTGAAAAACTTTCTTTTAAAAAAACAGAAATTCTTGATAAACTAGTACAAACATTTTTTTAAATGCCTAGGTGAACTTTTGAGGAATAAAACCAAAATCCTAAGTGGTAAAAAATAAAAAGGAAAATAATCTGAAAGATTATTTTAAAAAGCTGATACAGCAAGTTGTCTCATGATAGAAATGAAATAAGACCTTGGGCCAAGCAATATGGTGAGTTAAAACTGAGACACGTGCATGAAACCAAGAATCTCTAGGAGACACTCCCTCGTTGGAAGACACACTAGAAAAAAATATTCCCTCCGGCAATTAAAAATAAGATAATTTGCCTGTCTTCACCTCAATTATATCTGGAAGAAAAATGTCCCTCCTGGGAATTCGTGGCCAGAGGTGTTTTCACACAGTTGTAGGCCTGAATTCACACTGCCTGTAAGTCCTAGGAAACCCCAGGGTGAGAACTCAGTGTGGTCCCAAGTATCTGGGAGTATCAGCACAATTCATTTTTAGAAGGGTACACCTCAACCCAGTCTTACAGAAGTTCAATAAAGACTAACTGAATATGAGCTCACAATCCAAAATTATCAAACACACTAAGAAATAAAACACCATGGGTAAAGTCAGCAGAAACAACCGTCAGCAGAATTAACCCACAAATATTTCTGATTTTAGAAAGATCAGAAGGAGCATATGAGGAAAGTATGTTTAAAATTGAATGGGAACTGAAGGCATGAGGCAGGAACAAGAGACTTCTAAAAGCAGTCAGATTTTAAAACCAAAACCAAAACAAAACATACAAATAGAATGTGTGCAATAAACAGACACTCATTGAAATTAGTGGATAACATAAACTCAACTGAAGATAATTAGTAAACTGAGATATTAATCTGAAGTCTAGGGAAGCAAAGGAACAGAAAACATGAGATATTGAAATTTAAAAAAGACTATCGAATGCTTTTCTTTTCAGAATTCTAGAGGGAGAAATTAGATGTGAGAGAAACATTCGAAGAGATAATGGTTAAACCTTTTCAACACCTGAAGACATGAATTCTCAGATTCCGTAATCTCAACAAAATCCAAACAGGGAAAAAAAGCAGACAAACAAACAAACATTGGACACATCATGGTGAAGCTGTAGAACTCCAGAGACAAAGATAGTATCTTAAAAGTCATGAAAAAGAAAAGACAGATTATCTGCAAACTATCAGCATTTAGACTGCCAGGCAACTTCTTGACAACAATAGAAACTGATGTTAACAGAACAATATCCTCAATTTGCTAAAAGAAAATAACTGTAACTTAAAACTTTAAACCTACCTTAAATTATATTTAAGAGCAGGATAAAATACATATTTAGATGAAAATTTACCTTCAGTAGAGCCTCATTAAATACACTTCTAGTAGATGTACTTCAGGAAAAAAAAAGTATTTAAGAAAAGTTTAGGATGCAAAACAGAAGAATGTGCAAAAGTATTGGTAAATATGTGGATAAATCTATATTAACATTGACTCTATAAAAATAATAATTATTTACTTGTGGTGTTAAAAATAGAGAAAAATAAACTTAAATACCAGACAAAAATACCATATAAGACAGAAGAAATGTTTGTGTTAAATAATTCTAGCTCCCTTGTGTTGTTGGATGAGTAGGGTAGAAATAATGATTAACTTTAAACTTTTTTGGAGAAAAAGAGCACAAGTAAAAGGAGCTCACCAAACACACACCAGTAGGAGATTTACTATTGCTAAAAGTTCTAATGAAGTTTCCTTCTCATACCTTTTTTGCTGGGTTGGTGACATTTAGCATTTTGACTCTGTGTGCTGATAGAAATCATCCGTTCCTGCTTTCATTGGCTGCAGCCAATAAGCCCTAGAACTTTTCCTGTTGGCCACTTCAACAGCCACTGAAGAACAAAGCCTTAGTACTTACAGGCTTTCAGATTTCACAGCATAAAATTTTAGAGGAATATGTTGCTACTTTTAGACAACAAGGGTAGAAAGTGTTTAGCTACTTTTGATTTTCTTGGTGTAAAAACCAGTTCAATCCATGAAAAAAAGATTATTTTTAGACTTAAACATTTGGTTCCCTGTTGTGATTTGTGGTAGGCTGAGGTTGTGAAACCAATGAGCATATCCATTCATTTCCTCTTAATTATTTTCACCAAAGAGCACTGCCAGTGAATATCTCAAATCTTCTCATCTCAGAGTTACTAATCAGAGACTTTGGGGTTTGTCCTTCAGCCCAAGGACGGCACACAGAGTGGAGTGTGAGAACCTGGTTTATTCCTTAAACTAAAAAACTAGGCTCAATTATAATCAATTTCCAAAAGTAGTAACAACACTATTTTTTGCACTGACCCTGGTAAATTATTTTCCTCATCACCCCCTCCCCCCAAGAAACCCTACAAGTAATTTATATTTCCTGGGTGTGTAGATCAGTTTGACAAACTATTTTCAAAAAGTAAGAGTGACAGAGTGTGACTCAAGAGAGCCTGCCAATTTCATGGACTGCTTTATGATTAGGTCTAGTAGACCTTTTATTCAGAATATCAGAACTACATTGTTTCTGGATCATTTTGGATGATGAAGGGACGGAAACCAAAATCTGGGCTTCATGAGTGTAAACATATATACAGACAGAATCTATAAAAGTCAGTGTTGACCTTTGGTGCCAATGGAAAGAACCCCAATTGAACGATGCTCATTTATAGGCTGCTATATAAATATTTGGCACAGCAAGAGAAATAGTGATCCCAAGGATTCACAAGGCTCTTCTTTCTGAATAGATCTTTCTTTTTAGCCTTTCCTCATCACCTAGCTACAGAGGGAGGGAAGCCATAAGTGCTGACAGGGCACAAAAAGGGACAAGCTAAGAATAAAGTTTCTTGAAATACATAGGAGCATGTGATGGCCAGAATTTCAGGCTAGATATAATATTGAATGAATTAGGTTCTCATGAAAAAGGCTTCTTATAAAAATATATGTGACAATTTCACAGGCAGCTAATGAGAGAAGAAGAGAAAGGCTGAGGAGAAGGAAGATTGCCCTTTGGCCAGCAGCCAGCCATCACTGCAGTGAGCCTCTTGTAGCAGCTGAAAGTGATGCAGCAATAATTAATGCCACCAACATTATTGGGCAGAACTGGTTTTCCTTATGCTGGAGGGGTGTGGGGAATACGTGGGGAAAATAAAAGGAAAATAGAGTTACTTTTTGCTTCTCTCACAGTTAATTAAATTAAAACGAAAATAAAAATTTACACCATATTAATGCTTGAATTCTGTCTTGCTGGCTGTCTGAACACAAAAAGCCCTGCTCTGATTTTCCTAAAATATGCAAAGCGTGTATTGTTTTCACATACATACAGAAAGAAATGGGTTTTAATGTCCAAATATTGTGTAAAGGTGAGTTCTTACTTTAATGTGTCTATGGAATATTTTAAAGAGAGTGAGGGTTTTTTGTGAATTACAGATCTGGAGTTAGATTGATCAGTGTATAGGTTCGCATATATGATTTCAAAAAAATTGTGCTTACCTAGTCACTGGGGAAACAAACACTCCAAAAAAAGAGGCAGCTCAGCTCAGCATGAAGTGTGGGAGTGCATGAGCACCGCATGGATGAGGTGTGAGGAGATGGAACCTCATTTCAGAAGCTAGGAGACAAGCTGTGATGGAAAGACACCAGAGGTATGAGAGAGGGACTGTCAGAACACCTGCCTGGGGCAGGGAGCGGGCAGATCTTTTGTGCCTAAACCCAGTGCAACACAGCCAGAGAGACTGTCTCTGCCAGTTACCCTGATCTAGTGCAGTCCCTAAGCTATGCCTCCAACAATTTAGATTAAGAACTTTCCCTATTTATTGTAAGCACAAATACTATCAAAGAAAATTCCAACACTAACATTCTTGTCATTTCAAGCAGCATTTCCACTTGATGCTGTATGTCTTTAGCTAACAAGCACCAGACTCAATGTTTTACAAAGAAAGCAAATAAAACGTGAGGTTGTTAGTGCGATATGGCTGGGGACATTCTTTACTTCATAAGAAGACCATTTCTGGGTTTTAAATTATTTTGTCCAACTAGAGCTCCCTTTTATTTACAAACATACACACCAGAACCTAGGAAGAATCATATCTCCTGAAAAAGTGAAATTAAGCATAGAAGAGTCTTGCTAAACCAATCTAGAAAATAAAACCAGAAAGATGTAGATCCACATCATAGGATACTATGATAGTATCAGAGGATACTTCAGACTATACCACAAAACTATAGTCATCAAAACAGTATGGTACTGGCACAAAAATAGAAATATAGATCAATGGACCAGGATAGAAAGCCCAGAAATAAACCCACACACCCATGGTCAACTAATCTACAACAAAGGAGGCAAGACTACACAATGGAAGACAGACAGTCTCTTCAGTAAATGGTGCTGGGAAAACTGGACAGCTATATGTAAAAAAAATGAAATTAGAACATTCTTTAACACCATACACAAAAATAAACTCAAAATGGATTAAAGACCTAAATGTAAGGCCAGACACTATAAAACTCTTAGAGGAAAACATAGGCAGAACACTCTCTGACATAAATCACAGCAAGATCTTTTTCGATCTGTCTCCCACAGTAATGGAAATAAAAACAAAAATAAACAAATGGGACCTATTTAAACTCAAAAGCTTTTGTACAGCAAAGGAAACCATAAACAAAATGAAAAGGCAACCCATAGAATGGGAGAAAATATTTGCAAACTGTGTGACTGACAAGGGATTAATCTCCAAAATTTACAAAGAGCTCATGTGGCTTAATATCATCAAAACAAAGAACTCAATCAAAAAATGGGCAGAAGACCTAAATAAACATTTATCCAAAGAAGACATAAAGATGGCCAAGAGGCATATGAAAAGATGTTCAACATCACAAATTATTAGAGAAATGCAAATCAGAACTACAATGAGCTATTACCTCACATCAGTCAGAATGGCTATCATCAAAAAATCCACAAACAATAAATGCTGGAGAGGGTGTGGAGAGAAGGGAACCCTCCTACACTGTTGGTGGGAATGTAAATTGGTACAGCCACTGTGGAGAACAGTATGGAGCTTCCTTAAAAAACTAAAACTAGAGCTACCATATGATCCTGCAATCCCACTCCTGGGCATATATCCAGAGAAAAACATGGTCTGAAAGGATACATGCACCCCAATGTTCATTGCAGCACTGTTTACAATAGCCAAGACATGGAAGCAACCTAAGTGTCCATCAACAGAGGAATGGATAAAGAAGGTGTGGTACATATATACAATGGAATATTACTCAGCCATTAAAAATAATCAAATAATGCCATTTGCAGCAACATGGATGGACCTAGAGATTGTCATACTGAATGAAGTAAGTCAGACAAAGACAAATATATGATGTTGCTTATATGCGGAATCAAAAAAATGATGCAAATGAACTTATTTACAAAACAGAAACAGACTCACAGACTTAGAGAACGAACTTATGGTTACTGGGGGCGAAGGGAGTTTGGGGTTGACATGTACACATTGCTATATTTAAAATGGATGACCAACAAGGACCTACTGTATAGCACAGGGAGCTCTGCTCAATATTGTTTAACAACCTAAATGGGAAAATAATTTGAAAAAGAATAGATACATGTATATGTATAACTGAATTACTTTGCTGTACACCTGAAACTAACACAACATTGTTAATCACCTATATTCCATTATAAAATAAAAAGTTTAAAAAAAGGTGTTCTGTTGTCAGTAATGCCAAATTAGGCCATCGGTCCTGAGTGATTTTAATTCTTACATAACTCATTTAAATTAATTTCAGTATATACAAGCTTCATTCTCCTGAAGTTGAAAACAAGTCCATATTCAAATTTTCCCTATTGTCCCAAGAATGCCTATTTTCCTTTTCTTTTTTTTTTTCTTTTCAATCTATGATCCAATCAAGGACCACACATTTCATTTAGTTATTAATATCATCATGTTTCATTCCTTTGTTGCTATTTGTTTTTTATGTAGGTGTTTGCTTCTTTTGTACCCTTTTTGACTTAACTTATTTTAAAATATGCAAATAATTTACACAGTTTAAAATAAATTATTTATATAATTACAATGTGAAAACATATCACTAGAAGAGTCTCATTCCCAACCCATTTCCTTCTACCCAATTCCTACCACTCCCTCTGTATAATCATTTTCTTTACTGTCTTATTGTTCCTTTCTGTATTTCTTTATTATTAAAATAGGAATTTAAAAATATGTATAAATACTTTACCCCCCCCTTCATTCTTTTTTTTTTTTGCAGTACGCGGGCCTCTCACTGTTGTGGCCTCTCCCGTTGCGGAGCACAGGCTCCGGACGTGCAGGCTCAGTGGCCATGGCTCACGGGCCCAGCCACTCCGTGGCACGTGGGATCTTCCTGGACCGGGGTACGAACCCGTGTCCCCTCCATCGGCAGGTGGACTCTCAACCACTGTGCCACCAGGGAAGCCCCCTTTCACTTCATTCTTAAACAAAGATCTTACAGCAAATATATTTTTCCAAACTTGTTTTTTTCCACTTCACAATATACCCTGAATATAACACAATATTGATTCATAGAGATCATCCTCAGTTTTATTACATCTGCAAAACTGTCCATTTGTGTGGATTTAATATATTTTATTCAACCAATTTTTTATAAATGAGAATTTTGTTTCAAACATATTGCTATTAGAAATATTGCTGCAATAAATATCTCTGTGAATATTTGCTTTGTTTTGTTTTCTTCAAGATGTATTTTAAAGGTGAATCCCTAGAAGTGAGATTACTGAGTGAAAGCGTAATTTCATTGGTAATTATTTTTCAGCTATTGGTAAATTCTTCTTCACAATGGTTTTAGGTTTTTGTATTCCACCAGTCTAACACGCTTCCTTCAAATATATTTGAGCTAGTTACCATTGTGCTCTCTGAGATAGCTCCTATTAGTGGAACTATCCTCCTGTCCCAAGAAACTCAGTGGTCATTCTGGCCACTGGGTCAAAATGATTCTCTCTCTCTTTTTTTTTTTTTTTTTTTTGTGGTACGCGGGCCTCTCACTGTTGTGGCCTCTCCCGTTGCGGAGCACAGGCTCCGGACGCGCAGGCTCAGCGGCCATGGCTCACGGGCCCAGCCGCTCCGCGGCACGTAGGATCTTCGCGGACCGGGACACGAACCCGTGTCCGCTGCATCAGCAGGCGGACTCTCAACCACTGCGCCACCAGGGAAGCCCTGATTCTCTTTTTAATATTACTCTATGTCAGGCTTAATTTTAGGAAAAGCCCTTGACAACAGGAAGTTTTTTGAACGATAGTACTTGGGTGGATGCACCTAACCATTATTATCAATTTGCAAAAGGAAGCTTTCTGTAATTTTACAAAAAATGTATTAATAGAAGGAAAATGTGTCTGAATTGTCTAGAACACTTTTTGAGTTTCTGGGAACTGACTACATTGATATACATATGTCTTTCTTACTCTCTTAAGAGAAAGTAAATTTGTAAATCCTGTAATATATTTAAATTCAGCTCTGACAATTTAACTGAATGCCTCTCTTACTACCCTCCACACATATTTTCAATACAGAAGAAACAGAAACTGGAAAGATTTCAAATTTAGGTTGTTTTATTCTTTTAATTTCCATTCTGTATATTTCTAAGGTCAAGAATATAAGATGTAAAATTAATCATGTGATTGTTTGACATCTGAAAAAGTGACCTGCTTTTCAGTCCAACTAGATTTGTAGAAATCATATCTCTGTAAAGCTATATTTTATTTTAACTTGATTTTTATATATGTCCAAAGTTTTGGATATGCATATGTATGTATAACATATCTATAGATGTCTATATTGAGCAATGGCTGTATGAGAGAGAGATTTAATCTAGGAATATGGTTTCCTGGTAACAAGAATCACATGTTAGTTTTTAAAGGAGCTCCCTCTCTACAATCACAAGCTTTCACTGTATTAGCAAGGTAAGAGGTTTTCAGAAGCAGCTCCATTTTCTACACAGGACATCTAACAATCAAAGTAAGGGTGCAATTATAGCATAAATGAGGGAAAAGCCAAATAGATACTCGGGCAGCAAATTTCTTAAGCCAAGTAGATACTCAGGCAGCAAAATTCAAAAAAGTCACCTAGAAGGAGATGCCCACAATAGTCAATAAAATAATCAAAATGCTGCACATTGTATAGGGCTTGAGAGGCTGAAGTTTTATTTTCAGAGCTAGAAGTTAAAAAATAGTTTAATTTCAAAGCGTGGTCAAATTAACGAGATTTGTAAATAAGAAACTGAATCTTGTTCATCTTCCTTTTCTTTTCCCCAGAGGAAAAATGCGACTAGTTCTAGATTTCAGAGATAAAAGGCTATTAGCAAGTAATTTTTAAAACTTGTTTTCAGGCTTGATATAAGACACTGGATGCTAAGAGAGACAGATTTTTGTCTAACATTTACTTCCAAAATTGCAGTTATTGATTTCTTTCCTACAAAACTTTTCCTGCTCAAATGCAAATAAATTGTTTGTATTCAGCTGATCAATATTTTAAAATATAAACATGGGTAATAGAAAACAATGAGCCAGAATGCATCTCTTTAACTTTGCCAAGCATGAAGCAATGGAACATTTAGTAGTTAGGATTCCTAAATTCTAATCTGAGCTATGTCAATCAATGTATCTTTACATGCTATTTAATCCTTGCTGAATTTTATTTTCTCATCAAGGTAACTAGTCTCAAATTTGAAGTTACCATCAAATATCCTATGTTACTCTGTATTATAAAAGGATTACACAAAGTATTTGACTTATACAAAGAAGGGCATTGAGATCTAAAGCAGAATTAGAGGGGATCCAATTAAGGAGATTGCTATGGATTAGTGGAAACAAAGTTCTATTGGGAGGCAGAATATCTAAGTCCGGGACTTGGCTCTGTCACCTGCTATCTGTGGGTTTCTTTTCTTTTCTTTTTCTTTTGAAAGTCACCATAATCCCTTTAAGATTCTAATTTTATAATCTATTCAATATGAAATAGAGATACTGACACGCTACCTCAGAGGATAGTCAAGAAAATTAAACCAGGTAAACATATGTGAATTTTGTTTGCAAACTATATTGTATGAATGTGAGATATCCTTAGGGATAATCATTTTTGTGCAATAAATATATAGATCCTTCCCCAAGACATTTACTGCTGCCTTAAATAGGCAAAGTAATCTGAACAATCACAGAGCCAAAATGCAAGAGTGGTAGCAATAGATATTAGAAAACATGTTGGCAACTTCATTAAATACTTGAATAAAGATGACTTGAGATTCTTGATTACTATCTTCCAAGGATCTGTCTGTGTAAATTTTAGTGTGCTCATTGCATAATGACTAATATTCTTTAAAATAATGACATATCTAATTCTGAGGCTCTTACTCATTTGTTGTACCAACAGTCACATAATTAAGAGGTAATCTGCATGCATATGAATTTAATTTTAGTAAAATATTTTAAAGATCTCCTAGTTCACTAATAATTTGCAAATTAAGAAAATAAAAGTGATGAAAGTGTCTAGCTTCTGGCAATGATAGAAAAACTTATAATGGACTAACTCATCTGCTGCTAGTAATTATAAGCTATGGACAAAATATAAAACATAAATACTTAAAATAACTGGAGAGTAACAGAAACAAGTACAAACTGGAGGAGGTTTAACCCTGAAAGAGTTGAAATGTTCTGGGTAAGAGCCCCATTTATGTGGTTTTCCCCTGAGGAAACTCTCAAGTCCACATGACATGCCTTTGACAAAACTCAAGAAAAAAAGCTACTGTCTTATTGGTTTAAGGGGTCAGACAATAGGATTCATGGACCTAGGAGTGGATAGAATGTGAGGGGAGAATCCCAGAAAGGAAAGAACCACAGAAACTCTGCATATAAATCCCTCTCAAATCACTGACCCCTAAACTATACATCCACAGAATAAGATATCAATAGACCCATTTAGGGAAAAGAATATCTGGAAGGCTGAAAGAGATGTACTTACATATTAGTAGCTGCCTCTGCTAGGGAGACAGGATTAGCATGTGAATCTCAACATTTTGAGGGAATTGTTAAATATCTCAGGGTCTCCACTGAAACAACATAAGGGTCACACCTTCTGAATAAAGACTGCACCCAAAGACTAAGGAGTTTGCCAGAAGGCTCAAAGAAAAAATGAAAATTGATCACTCTAAGAAAGCCTACAAATAATTGTCTCAAAGATCAAATAAACTGCATTGTAGTTTAACTGCATGCTTTTACACAATACAGCACTTTTCAGAAGACAATAACAGATTCCAGATGCTCTATAATGCATAATGTCAACTACCGAAAAAAAATCCCAGATATGTGAAGAAACAGGAAATATAATTCACTAAAAATAAAACCACATATGACCCAGATTTGGAATTAGCGGTCAGGACTTTAATATAATTATGATAAATATGTTAAAGGAATTATAGAAAAATGTTGGTAAAATTGGTAAGGTAATAGAAAATTTCAGAAAAGCTATAGGACTGTAAAGAAGAAACAAAGAAAAAATGTAAAACTGAAAAAAATTTTGAAATCAAAAATTCACTGCATGTGATTAACAACAGATTGCACAAATGAGGAGAAATGATCAGTAAACATGAAAAGAAGTCAACAGAAATTATCGAAACTAAACTACAGCGAGAAAGCTGACTGAAAAATATAAACAGAGGCTCAATGGCCAATATGACAGCATCAACTAGTATAACATTCATGAAATTAGAGTCCCAGGAGAAGAAGAAAGAAAGGTGTAGGAAAAAAATATTTAAAGAAATACTGGCTGAAATTTTTTCAAATTTGATCAAAAAGAGCAACCAAAAATGCAGGACACTCAGTGAACTCAAAACAGCATAAATAAAAGGAAAAATGCACCTAGGCATATCATAGTCAAACTGTTGATAATGATAGAAAAATTACGTACAGTGGAATAAAAATATTGCTTACATCTTTTTAGAAATAGTATAAATCAGAAGATAATGGAATAATGGTAAAAATTCTGAAAGAAAAAAAAATCTATATCCAGGAAAAATATGTTTAAAATTTCAAGGCAAAAAAAAGACATTTTCAGGTAAACAAAAATTGATAGAACTTATTACAGTAAATATACACTAAAATATGGCTAAATAAAGTTCTCAGGCTTAGGGTAAATGACTCCTGATGGAAAGCCTTATATATAGGAAGGAATGATGAATATTATCTCTTTTCTTAAAAATTTTTTAAAGTAAATTGATTATTTTTCACAAATAGTAATAATGTATGTGGTGCTTGGAACATATATAGAAGTAAAACTTATGACAAAATAGCTCAGAAAAATAGGAGAGACATAAATGGAATTACATTGTAATAAGCCTCTTAAAATTATATATGCAGTGATTTAATATTAATTCATGGTATACTATGATTAGCAAAGAATGCATATTGTATCCTTAGAGCCATTTGGAGAAAGACTGTCGAGAGAGACATTTTCTTGCCCAAACTGTTTGAGTAATTTATCATTCTTCCCTATCTTCTTCTTATTAGGAAGAACAACAATTTACTTAAGGGGCAATAAATATTTATATATGATGGAAAAGGGCTTTTTACTCAGTTGATCCTTGATAGAAGTCAAACAAACTTTCCTTCCTGTCAATAGACATTTCTAAAGAAGACCCTGCATGTTGGTCCAAAGAATAAAAGGTGAAGTAAAAAAATAAAAAATAAAATCTATCACTGTCTTCTAGAACACAATATTTTGTACAAATTTTACAAAATGATCAATTACCAATATTAAAAGAGTAAATTTCAAATCTTCAAAAAGAAGGAAGCCTATTCATTGGAGTACTATAAATAAAGAATATGAGTATAATGTCACCCCACCACCTCCCTTCATTTACAACCCTTAGCTGTAAGACAAGGTATTCTCTTACACCATCTTTAGCCCTAAGACAAGGTGTACTGAGTATGGATAGAAGATGAGACACCACCACACCTCTTGGTCCTCAGCATTGCTGCTAATTCAAAACACAGGATTAAAGAGTATAACCAGGTCTCAAAGCATCAAGAAAATAACCATGATGGATTTAAAAATTTTCACTTGCTCTTGTCATCTGAAGCTGGGACATGTCCTTCACTAGATCATATTCCCTAAGGTTCTCCATCTGAAGTAGGAAATTACCTCCAAGCGATTTATTTGTAGAATTGGCCTTTTCATAAGAAAATGAGCACAATTAGTTACTGATAGTCTAAATAGCATGTTTTCTGGATTTTCTTTCTCAAGGAACACTTGTTTCAAATATTTGTTTGACAAGAATTGGAAGAGTCAATAAAGAAGGATGAAGCTCTCTGGTCAATATCTAAAGGGCAGAAATTATTTAAATGGTTGAACAGACTCCCCTTGCTTTAGATAACATTTCATTAAGTAATTGTGTCAACATACATTATTGAAGGTATGGTGCCATTGTACTCTTGAGAGGAGATACGCGGTAGGAATAAGTTCCAAATATTTTCTCAAAATGATCTCTAAAGTTGCCCTAAAACCTGGAGAAGTAGGAATTGAAACCTATAAAATTTTAAGTATAAGCAATAAGAAAATCTCTAGATGGCTCTAATAGTATATCTGATCTTGAAGTTCACAGATTTTGTTGAGCCTACTAGAATATGTTAGCTGCAAGCTGTAGTCTCAAGTTTCAGCTTCATAAATTGTTGAGTAGACTTTGGATGAAGTGATTTTGTATTGTCTGTCTGAAAACTGGGAAATTCTTGTTTTGAAAACACTGTTTTTGGAATAGTTTATGTGAAGTTATTGTTTTTAAATAATTTCTTAAGTACATTCCAACTTTTAAGAATAAAGAAATGTGGGGCTTCTCTGGTGGCGCAGTGGTTGAGAGTCCGCCTGCTGATGCAGGGGACACGGGTTCGTGCCCCGGTCCGGGAGGATCCCACGTGCTGCGGAGCGGCTGGGCCCGTGAGCCATGGCCGCTGAGCCTGCGCGTCCGGAGCCTGTGCCCCGCAATGGGAGAGGCCACAACAGTGAGATGCCCGCGTACCGCAAAAAAAAAAAAAAAAAAAAAAAAAGAAGAAGAAAAATTGTGATTAGTGATTACATTCTTAAGCTCTGTTGGGACATCTTGATCCAATATATTTTAAAACTAAACTAATTTGTTTAGGTATATACTGAGAAGAAGAGATAGGAGTCAAGACACAATTACAACTTATTCCATTTAAAATGATTCATTTATCTTTCAATGAGCCATTCCCACCTCCTCTGATTCTGGTAAAATATTCAGACATAATAGCTACAGGAAAAAAAATTTGAATCCATAAAGCTTAAAATAGGAGGCTTCTGTATGGATATGGAAATAGAGGAACGATTATAAATATAATAAAAAGTCTAGTATATCTCTTCAAAGTGAAGATGTGTGTAGAGAAAAGAGGTAGTTACTGATAAGTGAAATAACGTGTGATCATCATAAAATGAATTTTGTAACCCTGCAAATATTTTTTTCAAAGTAAGACATAATCTTTGTCAACGTTTTGGTGAGGAATCTGCCTAGGGTCTCTTACATGTACACATACACAGCATATCTATAATTTTAAATAATCATAATTGTAGTCAGTCTGCTTTTTAATAATATGTTAATTTCCCAATAATAAATTATAGACATATTTCTACCATTCATTTTCCTAACTGAGTTTTCGAGAAGATGAAACAAGACCAGTGCTCACTAACTGAATATTGCCTGATATTTAATAACCATGTGGTAAATGGTGGCTAATAGCATTATAACCTATTGCTACAGAAAATAAGCTGAAAACATTTCAGATAGGAAAAAAATTATTTAATTATTTTTAAGTTTTATTTATCACTCAAATGCTTTTATATCTAATGGTTTTTCCAGGCTTCAACTGGGGAAATGCTGAAGGTTTATCAAATAATGAGAAGTCACTATACAGCTATAAATTTACAAGAAATAATTTAGTTATCATTAGATATTTGTACATTCTTGTGTTACCTGAGAGGTGCCATGAACTACATCCCAAATTTCCTACTGAAAATTTTATTTTAATTAGAAACTGACAATGGTTTATAAAAGGATATTAACTATCTTGCTTCCTTTGGGAGACTGACATAAACTGTTTATTTTCATTTTAAACTACCTAGCAGCTATTGTCACAGGATAACCTACATCCTATTTATACAGAAACAGACCATAATATATTTAATATATAGAAATTATTAGTAGAAATTGTCATGACCATTTTGCCCTACATCAGGCAGTGTTTTTCGTCAACAACTGACACAAATGTTGGCAAACTTAAGCATCCATGAGACTTCTATGTGTGAAACTTTTTACTACAGTTTTGTAGATGATATCCAACTATTCTTTAAATGGCTATTTTATAGTTTCTCTTTTAAAAAGCCCAAGAATATAATGTTCACCCATTCTTTATTTTACTCATTCAATTATTCAATGGCTTAATAATAATCATATATTTACTGAGACCCTACTATGGACAAGGGATTGTTGTAGATGTTGTGGATGGTAGTGTAAATGGCACAGATATGATCCTTCAGATCACATGTTTAGAGTCTAGAAAGAAATATGGACAAATAAGTAATTAAGTACAGTATGAGAAGAATAGGGTATTATGGTAGCACTTATGCCCTGAACAGAATACATAGTTGGGGACAGCTTCCTAGAATAAAAGGTTAATTCAGTTGAAACCAGATGATCTAGTAGGATTAGTCAAGTAAGAGGAAAATAAAATTGCTCCATATTAAATAAAAAGAATGGGGGAAGAACTAGAATCAAGAAAAGGGGTTGAAATTAAATAAAAACATTCTAATGTCTGGGATCAAACATTCTAGTGGGTAAATAGTGAAAGATGAGACTGAAGTGGTTTGTGGGGGCCCAGGTCAAATGGTCCCATGAAGATACAGAAAGGGATTTGAGAATTGTCAAGATTTATTGACAGCCATTGGAGGATTTTTAAGTAATAATGTAATGTGATCTGATCTGTTTTGCATTTAAAAAAATCCGTTCAGCTAAGTTGAGGACAATGATCTTAATTAGGAGGTATTTCAGTAAACCGTATGAGAGAAAATAATATCCTGAATACATGAGGCAGCAGTGCAGATGAAGAGAACAGGATGATTTCCACAAGTTGTTGATTGGATGTGGCAATGACCGGCATTAAGACTGGAGACAGCATGATAGTCAAGTATTATGTGAGGATGAAGACTTTTTTAAAAACTGAGGTACAATTCTCACACAAAATTAAAGAAGCAATTTTAGGAGTAGAGTTTAAAGAATTATGTCAAATGTACACACCCATACAGCTACCATTCCAATTGAGATATAGCCCAGTAATTTTTGTCATGCCATTTCTAGTGTAACCCCATCCCCAAATGTAACTGCTCTTCTGATTTCACCAGTTTAGTTTTGCTTGCTCTTGAACTTCATAGAAATGGAATTACATACTATATTATGTAGTTGTTTGCCTCTGGCTCCTTTCACTTAGCAAAATGCTTTTGAGATTACCCATATTGTTGAGTTTATCACTAGCTTGTGCTTTTTCATGCTTGGTGGTATTTATCACATTATCACATTTTTTTCATTCTGTTGTTGCTGGGCATTCAGATTGCTTTCAATATTTGTGCATTATGGGAGGGGGTAGAATTGATATAAGTAAATATCTAGGAGAATAATTAGCAGGTCAAAGGCTAGGTGTACATTTAAGTTTATAAGCTAGTACCAGACACTATTCTAACTACTTAACATGCACTATTTCATTTAATCTTCACAACAATTCAACGAAGAAAATTATTATCATTATCATGTTGTTGAAGATAAAACTCATTCATAAAGGTTAAGTTACCTGTCCAAGGTCATATACTAAATAATGGAGCTGAGATTTGAACATAAGAAAACGTCAGGAAGTACATCCGTAAAAATATTAACAGTGGTTATTTTTAAACGGTGATATGGGTAATTAAAATATTTTTCACTTATGAATATTTTCTAACTTCTCTGAAAAGAACATGTGGGAGCAAAATGGGGGAAAATAGAAGCCCCAGCTTAGTGCTCCTGTATAATTTTTTTTATACATTGTTGGATTAGATTTGCTAACATTTTGTTGAGGATCTTTGCATCTATGTTCATGTAAGATGTTGGTTTGTAGTTTCTTGTAATATCTTTGTCTAGTTTTGACATTAGGTTAATGCTAGACTCATAGAATGAGTTAGGTAGTGTACCCTCTGTTTCAATTCTCTGGATAATGTAGATAATACATATCATTTCTTCCTTAAATGTTTAGTAGACCAAACATGTTCTCAAGGTCCCTTTGTAGGAGAACATAGGGTAGTCAAGCTTACAAGACTCCACACACACCTAAATGAGGTGTTTCATGTGGCAGTCTGCCTTTCTTAAAAAAAAATACCATTTGGTAGAATTCACCAGTGACATCACCTAGGCCTTATACTTTCTTTTTTGTAAGATTGTTGATTCAATTCCTTTCATAGATATAGGCCTGTTCATATCGTCTATCTCTTTGTTTGAGTTTTGGTAGATGTTGTCTTTCAAATAATTGGTTCACTTCATCTGAGTTATCAAATTTGTAGGTACAGAGTTGTTCATTATATTTCTTTATTATACTTTAATATCATGGAATCAGTAGTCGTAGACCTTCCCACATTTCTGATATCAGCAATTTGTCTTCTCTTTTTCTTAATTAGCCTGGGTAGAGGTTTATCAGTTCTATTGTTCTTTTTAAAGAACTAGCTTTTGGTTTTATTTACAATATTCCTGTTTCGATTCCATTAATTTCTGCTCTAATTTTTATCATTTCTTTTCGTGTTTTAGGTTTACACTGGTCTTCTTTCTCTAGTTTCTTAAGGTAGTAATTTAGATGATTGATTTTATATGTTGTTTCAATTCTAGTATATGCATTCAACATTTTAAACTTTCCTCTAAGCAATGATTTTGCTGCATCTCACAAACTTTGATGTTATTCTTTCACATTCATTTTTTTTGTGACTGCCTTAGGTTTTGTAGTATACTTTTGTAACTAATCTAAGTCCACTTTCAAATAACTCTATACCACTTCATGGGTAATGAAGAGTACAACAGAGTATTCTCAATTTCTCCTTCCCATCCTTTACAACATTGCTGTCATTCATTTTGCTGATTCATAAGATATAATCACCCCATACATTGTTACTATAATTATTTTGAAGTTATCTTTTAAATTAGTTAAAAAATTTTAAAAGGTTTTATTTTACCTTCATTTATTCCTTCTCTAATGCTTTTCTTTTCTTTATGTAAATCCGAGTCTCTGATCTATATCACCGAAAGAACTTCTTTTAACATTTCTTGCAGGGCAAGTCTACTGACAACAAATTCCTACAGCTTTTGTTTGTCTAAGGAAGTCTTTATTTCTCCTTCAGTTTTGAAGGATAATTTCACTGGATACAGAATTTAAGATAGATGAGGTTTTTTTTTTTTTCTTTGAAGACTTTAAATACTTCACTTCACTCTCTTCTTGCCTGCATGATTTCTGAATAAAAGTTCAACGTAATTTGTCTCCTTGTTCCTCTGTAGGTAAGGCTCCCCACTACCCCATCTTCTTTCAAGATTTTCTCATTGTATTTGACTTTCTGTACTTTGAGTATTATATACCTTGGTGTACTTTTTGGTATTTATCCTGCTGAGGTTCTCTGAGTACCTGGATCTTTGTTTTGATGTCTGTCATTAATTTTGGATAATTCTCAGCCAATATTACTTCAAATATTTCTTGTGCTCCTTTCTCTTTCTTCTCCTCCTGGTACTCCCATTCCTATTCTCTTTTTGTAATTGCCCCAGTTTTCTTGGATATTTTATTACTTTTTATTTTCATTCTTTTTTCTGTTTGAATTTCAGCTTTAGAAGTGTTTATTGACATATTTACAATATTACTGATTCTTTCCTTGTCTATTTCCAGTCTACTGTATTGATTAGGCCATCAAAGGCATTCTTCATTTCTGTTTCAGTGTGCTTTATTTCTAGCATTTCCTTTTGATTCTTTCTTAGAGTTTCCATCTCTCTGCTTAGGTTACCCATCTGTTCTTGCGTGTTGTCCATTTTTTTTCTATTACAGCCCTTAGCATATTAATCATAATTGCTTTAAATTCCTGTTCTGATAATTCTAAAATCTCTGTTATATCTGAGTCTGGTCTGATGTTTGCTTTGTTTCTTCAAACAGCATTTTTCCTTGCCTGTTAGAATGCCTTGTAATTTTCTGTTGACTGTTGGACATGACATATTGTGTAATAGGAACTGAAGTAAACATGCCTTTAGTTAGTGGTTTTATATTTATCTCTCTAGGAGTTAGGCTGTGTTTAATGTTTGCTATAGCTAGCTGTAGGTGTCAGGGATTTCAGTTTCTCTGGTGTCCTCATATTTGTTTACACTGTTGTGTTTGAATTTCCCTAGTAACTTCTTAAAGGAAGTCTATGTCTTACATCTCTCTTAGATATAATCTGATACAATTATACAAGAGCCCTGATGATATTGTATGAAGTATTTGAGAGGGGAAGCATTCTTAATCCTATGATTAAATCTTCATTTGGGAGAAGAGGGAGGGCAGAATCCCTGGACTGTGACCTTCAGAGAAGTTTCTTAGCCTTTTTCTTTCTCAATTTATATGAGACAGGAAGGCTTGTGGGCGCTAGAGTTGCCTTAGTGCCCTTCCCCCAGGTCAAGTGAGGCTCCGGTAAAGTAGTTTCCCTTGAGGATGGACCTTTGTTAGAGAGATCAGAATGCTCTAGGTGGATCTCAAAATGGTTACTTTTCGTCTCCTCCTGCCTGAGCACAGGAGGATTTTCTCCAGTCCACTGTGAGAACCTGGTAGGGTTCCAGAAGGTAAAAATAATGAAAGTGGGTGGGCCTATGACTGGGTCCCTAGGTGTTGATTTTCAGTTTTTCTGTTTTCTTCTTGCTGGGAGCACGGGAGTAAAGATTCCAAGTTCTTTACATGTCAGGGTATAAAATTGTTATTTTTCATGATGGAGGAAGAATAATACTCTGCATGTGGCCAGCTATAGCCATAGGGGTGGGGTCCCTGTTTCCCAACTTTGAAATTCTTTTATGAGAAGCTTAAACTTTTAAGAAAACCTAATATTACTTTTTGATGGCCTGATATAATACAGAGAAAACTGAAGAATTTAGAGAGCTCAGAGGAATGGATACTTAATGAATCCCTGTACCACCTCCAAAACATTAGCTAGCTCAGGTGAACATTTGGCAAGTATTAAATCACAGTCAATTCATGATTCAATTCTGTGACAAGTGTCTAAAATGATAATATTCACGTAATTCATCAGAGAGATCCATATGCTTTAGATAACAGATGTGCAGGTGCAGATTTGGCACTCTGTTGAAAAAATGTTAAAGTATTTCTTGTATTCTTGCCCAGAAGGGACTTTCTATATGGACACACGGCAGTATGCATTAACAGGAAAAGGATGTATGAACCAGTCACCTTGCAAGTTCTTATTTATTATGGCAGGTGAGCATGCAGCCAACTCATATAATATCCATAAAATCATATATATACATATACATAGATATATAGATATATATCTACTTTCAAAACAAGGGCAAACACACACAAACTTTGATTCTAATCAAATATTTCATGAAATGTTTAGTTTCCCAGAGGGTCTAAACCAGCCAATGTATCAGAGTATTAGAGTACCAATTGGAATTTCTTAAATTACTCATATCTGCCTTACATTCCAGGGGCAATGCAGAACTTTTTAGAGTACCACACTTAAGAACTAATTTGTGGCACTATTTACCCAAAAGTTGAAGCTTCTCTTTCAAGTTATAACTAAATCATGATGCTAAGCATTCATTAAAAGCATAGAGAAATGTAAAAATAATGCTCACATTCGTAGAACACACTTGAGTAATTTCTTATAAATAACTTTCATGATGCCTTATCTCATTTACTCCTTATGACAAACTTTGAGGGTAGATATTATTTTCCTCATTTTAAAATGGAAATAATTAGTATCAGGATGAAAAGATCACCATTTTAAGCTTGGTATCCATAATTTCTTTCCATGGAATGGAATGCTGAAAGATGGTACATTATGTGAAAGTTCTCATATTTTTCTTGACCAATTTTTTGGTGAGAAGAAAGTTAAATATATCCATTTCAAAAGAGAACAATAGAAACTAAAAGCTTGCGTGACCTTCACACTTGAAATATAAACACACCCATGAAGGCAATATGCATACCAGTTAAAACTGCAGACTTTAAACCCAGACTGATCTATTTTTGAATTCTGATTCTGCTTATACTTGCTTCATGACCTTGGCCAGATTACTTAACCTCTGGAAGTCTCTATTTTCTCATTTGTCAAATAAAGATAATACTTAAGTCTATTTTCTTACTTGCCACAGCTAATAGAGTTAAGATGAAAATTAATGTATGTTAGTTGCCATTTATATACTGGCAAGATTGATAAATAGAGGTTATTAATATTATTGATATAGAATCTGGTAAATAATACTTCTTTTATCCTCCAGGCTGGGTGAATATACTAGTTATATACTTTTTATTCATTATTTGATAGGTATTGAAATTACAGGTAAGTTAAGACAAAGAATAGTGTTATATCATTTCCCTAGTTGTTCTTTATAGCATTGTGTTCTTTAAATACCACAAAACAAAGAAAAAAACAGAATTGCTCTATTTGTTATTCAATGCTTTTTATCTCAAGAATTCAATACTACCCTGAATTTAAAAACAAGCTACAAAATATTATGGATTAGGATGTCATAAAGCTAATATCTTTTCCTAATTTTTTAGCCAAATGAGGTGGTTGCTTTTATTTGTATATTCAGAGAATTCAGGTTCTAGTGCAAGCATTTGATTTTCTAATTGAAGAATATGTACTTAATTTCTGACGCATTTATTGTCTCAATATGTTCACTAAGGTTACCTAAGAAAAAGCTTAAAAAATCTTTGTCTCAGCTAAAAAATTAAATCACTATACAAAGATCACTAAACTACTAAGCAATCAATTGAGGAAATTACACAAAATATTAAATTGACTCTGATTCATCCATTTTATTTGTATTGAATGAATATTCCTTTTTCTTATTTCATGCCATACTATAGACAAATCATAATATGCTTTCATGAGCACAAACTCTATGTTAAATATAATAAGCAAGAAAAACTAAAACAATATTTCTTGTTAGTCTCCAAATCAAAACTCCTAATTTGACAAACACATTTCAGTGTAAAGGATGAAGTTCCAAAGAGATTTAATGAAAATAAATCATGCATTAAACTTTAACACCTTAATTATTTCTTAGACCCAATTGGAAAATAACTTTAGTTTAACATAATAGTTACCTTGTATTTTCCCTGTATAATCAATAAACATGATTTTTCAATACAATTTTAATGTAACTGATGAGATTTTAAACTATTTAGTTAAATTGCATCATGTATGCAGTCTTAACTTGCTTCTTTAGCCACCATTAGATAAGAACTACTTTAAAATTTAGTGTTGCCTTATGCTAAAACACCACAGCATAATCAATAAATATGTCTTCCAATATATTTGGTTATTAGAAAATAAACTTTATAATGAGAGCAATTGTTTATAAGCATTGAATGTAGATTGTCTTTTAAATTAAATTATTACATTTCTTGTTTGTTATTTGTGTAGCTAAATCAAGTTAAAAAGAGATGTGATGAAAATAATTTGCTGGTACCACAGAGAGAAGTAAAAAAATGAAAACCTAGAGGAAAATGTGGTATCTATAGCAACAGATTTTGTATAAATTAGAAGAGTCCTTTCTCCTCCAATTCATCAAACAAAATTGTGCATACAATAATCAAACACCAATGGCAACAACAAACATGTATCAGTATCTACTGTATGTGAGAAACAGTACTGAACACTACCTGACAATCTAGCTGGGGAAAGAAGACACACATGTGGCTTGAATGAAGAGGGCATAATGAAGAGCAATGAGATAAAAGGTAAGAAGTGTTCTATGAAGACCTATTGTGCACGAATTTGAAAGAAGAAATTAACACTTACTGAGTGCTTACAATGATTCAGGCACAGTGCTGAGCCCTTGAATTCACAAGGCACATCTTCAATTGATTGCTAAGGAAGCTGAACTGATGGCTTAAGTGATGTTGTACCAGGGCGTAATATCTGGAGGCAGATGATGTTCATCGTTCTCTCCTTTTGTGATATTAATGTTATCATTCAGCTAAGATGATGCTTACTTTCTCCTGTAATTCCTTTTGCAACAATTAACCAATATTTGGAAAGGCAACTTAAGATAATACAAATCTCTTACATCTCATCAAAATTTCCTTCTAGATTTAGCATCCATTGATTTCTTTTTTTTTTTTTTTTGGCTGCGTTGGGTTTTCGTTGCTGTGCATGGGCCTTCTCTAGTTGCGATGAGCGGGGGCCACTCCTCGCTGCAGTGCACGGGCTTCTTATTGCAGTGGCCTCTCTTGTTGCGGAGCAGGGGCTCTAGGTGCGTGGGCTTCAGTAGTTGTGGCTCGTGGGCTCTAGAGTGCAGGCTCAGTAGCTGCGGCGCATGGGCCTAGCTGCTTCGCGGCATGTGGGATCTTCCGGGACCAGGGCTGGAACCCGTGTCCCCTGCATTGGCAGGCAGATTCTCAACAACTGCTCCACCAGGGAAGTCCCCCACTGATGATTCTTGCCTGAACTAATCTTTACTATGATTACATGGTTTATATACTTAAGTTTTTGTGGTTACAAAATGATGATTTCCTAATCCCAGCATTTTTTCTATGTTTGCCAGTTAGCGCTTCTGTAATGATCTTTTCCTTGTAGAGCCATACCACAAGAAACTGTAACAGATTTAGTAGTGGTATGGGTAGACTGGCATGATAGCTATAAAAAAGGAATGGTGAATAAAAAAGTAAACAGGTGGAAAATAAATAGAAGAGCAAAGGATTAGGATGCAGTTACCCCTGAGAAATGTTTATAATTAAGAAGAAAAATGAAGTGATGGAGACCTCAAATAAATGGATATGCTATCTAAAAGATGGGAGGAGAATCAAGGTAGTGATCACAGATTTCACAGCACAAGGGAGGTTCACAAAGGAGTTTGGTCAATAAAATATAGTCCACAGATCTAGGCAGATAAGAAATGTCATTAGAAGTAGCAGTAGATGGAATATTGGAAAGTGAGCATTTTTCAGAAGAGTGGGGTCAGATGTAAAATTGCAGAGGTTACAGTTGATAAAGAGAAGAATAAAAATGTTGGAATATTGACACATTTTCAGTGAAATAAAAGATAAAATTTGGTAACTGGGTATAAGTGTGGAGGGGCAAAGGAAGGATTCATTAGTTTTTGTTTATTTGTTCTCTTAAGAGAAGAAAGAAATACTATGTATTAAAGAAGGAGGAGTTGCTCAAGATAAACAACAGTGCAGAATCAGGTAAAGGAGCAGTTTTCCTATGTCAGCAAATGATGAGATCAAAGGCAAATGATTATGGATTACAAAGACTGCTACACCTTCTCCTGCAAATATTTTTCAGAAAATGTGAAATTAGGTCAAGGAGAATGGATCTAAGAGTCTCCATTCCTTCAGTGAAGCCAGAGGTGAGTTCATCCACAAATAGTGCAAGTGTGAAATCAGTGAGTCTAGAACCTAAGCAAAGGGTATAATTATTTTGGGGTCTTCGGCAGTAAATTAGCAAGCATAAGGGCTGCTGCTGAGCTGGTCTCTGTACTGCATGAAATCTGCATGGTTATCTATCTTCCTCTGGGATTACTTTGTGATTCAGAACAAAAACAGAGAAAGCAAGTATGAGATCCAAAGGACAGATTTAGAAAAAATGTAGCAATAAGAGGAATGAAAGAGAGGAACATGAAGTTCAGGCTGATGATGAAGTCTCAATTATCTGAAAATGAGTAATCAGCAAAATTCAGATAATTTGAGATATAAGGCAGTCCCTTACGATTTATGTGGTTCTGTGTGTGGATGGCTTTTTACATTGATAGTGTGTATGGTTGTGTAGGTATACGTGGCTATATAAACAGCTAAATAATGTAATGAGTTCAGATGCTCTTTATCTGAAATTGCACTAATGCAAAGTACTGTGCTACATAGTCTGAGAAAATGTTAATTTTAAGCATTGACGGCTGGGTCAGTGATTCTTATAGCCATCTCACCTCATCTTCACTTTCCTCCCTATTCTTTGCTGGTCTTTCATTAACCCCCCCTCCCCGTCCAGAAGAATGGCAGGAAGACCACTGCTGCCAGATTGGAAGCCATTAATTGGGAAATCTTGTAGGTGACTTTTGCACAGAAGGTATCTTGTATTACAGCAGGAATAATGAAGTTGGAATGGTGGACATACTGTCAAATACTAGAAGCTAGAGTTGATTGGTACTTCAAATAATAATTGTTTTGGAAAGACCTGGACTCACCATAGATTTGTTACACAATGATGAATGTCATTACCTCATTTGGAATAGCAGCCCACTAATTTTATTTATGAGTTAGAAGAAAACAGATCAGAATCTCAGTTGGACAGAGGGACATTCAACATATTCACATATATTGAAAGACATAGGTATTGAGATAGGCTAAATTAGAAATTAATTTTAGCTATTAAAAGTATTAGATAATTTATATGAAAAACACTTATTTTTTTCTTTTTTCCCTGCCATGAGGTGATATCTATATTTGGTAACTAAGTAGTTTTTTAAAACTCTAAGTAATTTTTTTAAATCACAAATGTAAAATACCTTTAGGTCTTCAAGTACAAAGAACTTCTAGATATAAAGTATAATTGCAGAAAATCCTTAAATATTATTATTTAATAGTTGCTTCTTGGTTATACTGGAGAAATGGTGTGAGAAAATTTAAAGTTAAAATAAGTCATAATATCCCCATTATCATGCAGGGGAATAAAACTGGTCCTGTGGAGTTGATGAGTTAATGAAAAATTCCTGATTCAAGCAGCATCCCTTCTGCCAACCCCCCCATCTCAAAGGCAAGAATAAAATTAAATCAGATCATCACATACAGGTCCATCTCATATTCTAACAATCTAAAACCAGTAGAACTGGCATTGAAGAAAGAGTATTTGCATACCATCTAGTGGTAGCTTTAAAAAACAGCAAAATTTTTCCCACAATTTTTTTTAAAAATAGGAAAGTAATATATAATTTTACTTGCCTTGAATATAAATCACAAAACATGTCATTTCACATGTTCAAAACATACGGTGAAGAGTGCTTTTGTTCATTCCTGACACACCCACAGATACACTGCCATCATCTAAAAATAATTATTTCATACTTGTCTAATATTATTAAAGTTATCAAATATTGTGACTTTGCAATTGCTGCATCCCTTTTGTCTGATACTTATGTTTGTTCTTGAGCTCCACCATACCATGAAAAGGGAATGTCCTTACACTGAGTTAAAAGTTTAAACAAAACCTCATTTTTTAAATAACAGCAGACAACAAAACACAATAGCCAAAGCTTTTATGCTCTTTCTGCAAATCGGGATCATGTTGAAAGTAAAAATCTTCACATAAAGACGTCCTCTGAAGCACATGAACAGAGACAGAGGCTAAATGATCTCCAACTTCTTGCGAAGTTGGTGTCATAATGCAGGTCAGCCACGTGGCTTATCCCTATATTTTTGAAAAATAGGTAACTGCTAATCATTTAAATACAGAATGAGGGGTTTGGGAATTCATTTTTTTCTTAGGGTAACTTAAATCAGAAGTGTCATAATAATCCAGTGCATAATAATCCGGCAAAGAAGGCAGGAGGCATTGCTTCCTGAAGCGTGTGTGCAGAGTGTGTGGTGAGGGGAAGGCGTCTGTGGCAGTGTGGCTGTCAGGGACAAGGCCACGTGTGTTCTGCTGCCCACAAAAGTCGAAGGGGACAGGAAATTCCTAGCACGTTCACATGGAATGGATCCTGCTAAGAAAGGGAAAGAAAGGGGAGCTGAATTACATGATGAAAATAGAATGGCACACATGAGCAAAGTCCTCAGTTGGGGGCCTACATAATTGAAAGGGGAATCTGCCTTAAGGCTAAGTCTGTGCTGGTAAAACGTGAAGGCAGAGGTGTTCTTTTTTTTTTTTTTCCTGCACAGAGCTCTAATTAGGAGAGATGGGAAGAACATAATACCAGGCAGTTCTTACAGCTTGGTGGTGTAGGTTGTAAGCAATTGAAACTTGGGCTCTACGCATTCTGGTTTCTTTCAAAGCTGGAGGTATATGGCATTCACTTCCTTCCCTAAGGTGTTTTGGTTCAACTATTAATATTTGGAATTGACAGTACATAGTAACAGAATTCTTTTTTAACATAGAGCCAACTGAGGAACTCAGGTTACACAAAATCAAAGGCTTATAGTTCCCCTGTGTTCACCTAGGCTGTCCCCAGAAGGCAGAGCTTTAAATGATGGCTTGTATACAAGTGGCTTATTTTGGAAGTGATGCCAGAGAACAAGAGTAAGAGGTTGGAAAGAAGGAAAAACAAAAAGGACAGTCATTACCGGCGTGTGTTCTTGAAATGGTCACCACTGTAGGCAACTGGCCCTCAATCCTACTGGGGGCCTCTGAATAGTCTTAAGAGAATCTGTCTCAGAATTTTCCACCTTAGGGACAGAAGAAGAGAGCATTTTCACCATCAGTGGACTCTGACTCTCTACAGTTTAGAGTAAAGGAAGAGAAGAGAAATTTAGAGTAGGGAAGACCAGAGAACTCATCTGTGCTGAAAAGAGTGTGAGATGGATACATCTCTATGCACTAAAAGCACCCACTGGAACAATTTTCCCAACCTTCCATGTTCTTTCTGAGGCTACCCTTAATCTCCATTCATACTTGACTATTTCTATGTCTCAGATGACTCCTCTCCATATTAGTTTATTTAGGAGAGAGTAGAGGAAATTAGATGAGTATAGGGTGCTGTATTATTTTGCTTCCCTCTCTGTTTCCCTGACAAACGGTAGCTACTGAATAGTTTAATGAATGAAGAGATTAAGACCTAATTCCACCACAACATATCTTCACAACATTGGCTACTTAACCTGAGTCTGGTTCCCTATCAAATTGCGGAAAAATAAAATCTATCCTGCAGATACAAGGTATAGCAAGGATAAAATCAGATGAAAATATATGAAAGCACTCTTCAACTGATAAGTACTTTTCAAATATAAGTAAGTATGCTCTTAGACCACTTCAGCCTTTTGGTATCTCATGTCCTTCATGCACAAGTACTTTCTGCAAATTGCAAGAAAGGGACTCTTTAAAACGTTCTTCTAACATATCATTTAGCCAGGAACCTCAGGGCTTCCCAGACTTCAATCACAATCCACTTTTTCTTCCACTATGCTCAATAGTAATTCATTATACAATAAACATTAAAAAGCAAACTGTGGCTTGTCCTGATAAAGGTTACTATTTTCTTCCAGAACAAAGCATTCAGGGGCCATTTGGGGGGTTTCCTTGGCACCCAGGCTGGATGTGTGACAGACTGAAAAAACTGCTCAACGCCCACAGTGCTGAACACTCCACGTTCTAAATATATAGCTGGAAAACTTCCCAGATTGTACATCTGCCTCTCTAATTTACACCTCCAAAGATGAGGGTGAGCAAGAAAGCGGTGAGAAGCCTTAATGAACTACTTGGAGCCTTTGCATGTGCTGTGGGAAACTTCCCAGCACACACCAAAACCTGGCAGCAGGGGCTAGGTGGTAAACAAATATTTGAACATTGAGTTTCAGTGATGTCCATTACATTTCAATGGTGACCTTGCCTTCAAAGAGTAAACAAGAATCCCTTTCCTTCTTTTTTCTTATTTTCCATCCGTCCTTCCAATATGCATCCTGGGTCACAAATTGGACATTCGCTAAATTCTTTCATTCAGTCGGTTGCCAAAACGCTGGTCCCAGCATGACTGGGGACTCTTTCTATTATCACATTTTGGGTCTTTTTTTTTTTTTTTTTTCCAGACTATAGATGCTGCTCAGGTAGAAACCATGCCTTTATTGGGATCAAATGTTCACTTTGTAATAAAGCTACTGAGACACTGAAATCTGCAGGACAGTGCTGGCAAGAGCCTGGAAATTCTAAGTTGGCTGTAGTGAAAGAGGAACAAACTTTGTAGAGAGCAAACTGCTTACTGTTCGGTCTTAATTAATGGTGCTTCTCAGCAGGCCATCTTGCAGTCCATGGTGTGAAAATAATAATCTGCTGCTTATACTTTTGGGAAGGAGTTTTTATTGTGATTAAACTCAACATAACTCTCAATAAGATATTCCCCAAATCATAGCATAGCAGGTTATGCCACCTTATCCACAACGTAAATGCTTCTTCATTTTTTCAGGGCTTCTTAACTTGGGGTCCATGGACTCCAGAGAGACCATGGATAGAATTCAATGTATTTATGAATGTGGATGGAAAAAAATTATACCTTTACTTTTGCTAACCCATAACTGAAATTTAGCATATCATTCAAAAGTAAATGTAGTATACAAACTACATTATTAGCAGAACCTGTGACTTTATCATCAACAGAAATCACAAATATTTTCATAGCAGGTTACAGTTTTTGCAGGTGTCTCAAATAACATTTAGACTCCAACTCTTTGAATTAGGGTAACTATTAGAACGAGCAATAGATCTTGTTATTTTATGCATTAATAAAGAAGTGCACATATTACTACATGAAAAAATGTATTTTAAATACCTTTATTTCCATACAGTTAGTTTCAGTTACACTTCTATGTATTTTCTTTTAGGCATTTAAAAATATTATTCTGTGACAAATTCATCAGACTGCCAAAGCGGTCTGAATGAAAAATATGCTAACTCCTGTTAGACCTACATCATACTTTTCTGCTCTATGAAACCTCCATAACTCCCCAGGGAGGGTTCAGCATGTCCGTTTGTGCATTACTGATTTGCACTTAATTTGCAAATCATAACTGGCACTTCTCATGTCCATTCATGTATCCTGCTCATCCTTCAGACCATTAGTTTATGGAAGCAGAGCCCCTCTCTCTAGCATAACGGCTCTGGGGCTGCACTGCTTGGGGTCCAGACCCCAGATGCGTCACCTAACTCCAGATGCTTCAACTATTAGTACTGTGACACTGGACAAGTTGTTCTAGTTTTCTCAACTATAAAATGAAGATAATTGTAGCCACTTCCTACATTTGTTCTAAACAGTAAATGAGTAAAACATTTAGAGCAATGCCTGGGAAATAGTAAGCACTCAGCAAATGTTAGCAATAATTATCTTCATCTTTATTATCAGCAGCATCACCAATTGCTGTGTCATCTTCATTAGCAGTGGCAATGGAGGATGTGGTAGAGGAAGTAACAGCACAGTACCTGCCTGGCACATAGTAAGCATTCAATTAATTTTTTTTTAAATAAATGAAACAATTAATGGATTTTTTGCCTTCAAACAATAAATAACTGGATAAACCTGTAACTCCAAACCTGAGCATATAATATATATACATAAAATTATCAGTCAACAGGTAATTGATAAAGTCTCTGCTATGTGTTCAGTACTGTGCTATGTGATCCCAAGTCCTTTTACAACTCTAGGGAACCCATGATTTTGCAAGCTGAAGAAAGACAAAGTTCTCTCTCTCCCCCTCCCCTTTTTCTCCCCCACCACCACGCACAATGTGTAAGATGCTAAAGCACAAAGTCTTTTGAGATGCCTCCTTGAGGGGAGGAAATGACTGCTGACTTTTTATGAAAAAGCTTGAGTTCAGCAGCATCAAATTCCATTACCTTGACTGTCCTCCTACCCCCACTCCCCAGATGCACCATCTCCTCCCTCACCCATTCCATAAGCATTACTGCTTCCCACCTGACCACTCCTTGCTCAGAAAATTATGTCTTCTACCTTGAGGGACTCAGACTTGAAGAAGAAAACGGAGATAACTTACAGAGCAGGTGTTATGCAGAGGGAAACAGAAGGAAAAGGAACTATAGAGGAAAGGCTCTGGGGGAAGAATATATTTGGAATCTGCAGTCACCTGAGAGGAAAATGTTACTGACACTTACTCTGTCATCTTAACTAAACATGCTTTGGGATATTTCGTTGAAAAGTCCTTTGGTAGAAAAGTTCTAGTCCTGACTTTGTCACTAACTATCTTTATGATGTTTATAATCCATGATCACTGTCTTTTGGAAAATTCATTTACTTTGACTTCGAAATTTCTCTACTGTAAAATAGAGTTCTAGATGATCTCTACAGTTCTTTCTGTTACTAAGCTTTAAGTTTATGTCTCCTTGTTCATTTTATTGTATCTTCTATGCAATGATTCTTCAGTTTCCCTTGCTTTTTTAATATAGAAACAAACTTATACTATTTACTTATCTACATATAAATAAATGAGTGTAAAACAGTTGCATTACATGTACATGTAAGATTACATGTTACTTAGACTGTAAATTGTTTTGATATCATTTTTATTTCCTAAGACAAATTCCTTTGGATAATTTAAACTAAGGTAAAGAGATGAAATTACTTAATATTTATAAATATTTATAAAGAACCTCTCCATTGAACAGTCCTGGCAACAGTAGAACCTACACACCACTATCTCTGTTCTATAAGGACATAAAGAAAAAAATAGAGTATAAAAATTTACCAGTTCCTGATATCTTAAGAATGAATTACATCAGCTTACATCATTATTTTCCTGTTTTTTTATTACAATATTTCCTTGATTCCATATACATGAATATATATTTTCTATTATGTTTACACCAATCTTTAGGCAGAAGAGAAAGATATACTGCTGGCTTTGCATACATCTATATCAAATGTGCATAAAAAGAATCTGAACAGATTGTCACCTAGATTATTAGTACTGATAAAATCACATACAGTTTATATTTATGTTTGTACACTTAAAAGTCATTTAAAATGCCCTTTAAATGTTTTCACTATAATGAAGTTTTAAAACAAAAAGGACATAAAAATATAGTTATGAAATTTAAACACCTATTACTAGAGAAAAACTACATTTCTATGTTTTCTTGTGAAGAAACTTTCAGAATTTCAAGATGCAAGATATTCACAAATAAATAAAGTTGTGTTTTATTTGTCATTAAGACCTATTGTTTAGGCCAAAACTTATTGTTTTGTCATTGATACCTATTATCAAAATAATTGTTTGCCACATTTTGGGCAATGCAATTAAAGACCATACATACTGCCAGATCTCTATCACAAGACCATAGACTTCACAAAGCAAAAAAGAACTTATCATCTATTTTGCATCATGAAGAAATATCAATCAGGTGACATATATCCATTCCTTCAAGGTCTGACTTTCAGAAGATGCTACATGACCTTCAGTGATTCAATGAAGAAATTCATGAAGAAAAAAAATTAACCTTAAATTTAACTAAAAAAGAAATAGATATTGTGTCAAATATACCTCAAAATCTTACTGCCAATCTTAAAGCTGTTAAAAATATTAATTTCAAAAAGTGCCAGTTTTGAAATGAAGTGCTTCACTCTGATGCTATTTATTGCTGCTCCTACCATCTTGTATGATTACAAAAGTCAAGTTACACAAGAATGTGTATATTTATTTCTCAAATATATGATTATACTTGCATGAACAGTGAATATAAGATTTTTGTGCTGATACAAGACTGATAAATCCTACTTGAATATTTATACAAAAGATGTTTAGTTAACACAACCAGTCCATAAATTTTTAATGAGTTCTGCAAACAATCAGTTCATCCAATCAGATGAAAATAAGTTTAGCAGAATGTGCTATGACATAGTTTTTATTCCTGAGAGTACAACTAACCACCATCAAGCCCTTGAGGTAAAACATTTTAGAGAAGGCCTAGGGCAGTGGTTCTACAAGTGTGGCTCCTGGGCCACAGCATCAGCATTACCTGGGGACTTGTTAGATATAAATTCTTGAGCCCAGACATTCTGAATGAGAAACTCTGGGAGTATGCCCTGGCAACCTCTGTTTTAACAGCCCTCCAAGTGTATCTGATGAATGCTAAAATTTAGAACCAGCTTTCTGAGGAAAGAGTATGAAATCTATACTAGGTTTTTTCTTCTGCTGCCTTATGGTAAGATTAAAAGGACATCTGCACCAAAACTTGCAGAATGAGAGCATGGTAGAAATAAAATACCCCCAAATAACTGAAAAACATCAATCTTTGAAATGGTGCATCAGAACTGAACATGATAAAAGGACATTACTTTGTAGGAAAAACTTTACAACTCTGACCCCAGAGTAATTCAGAAAAACTTTAATTCAGAATGTGAAGAAGCTCTAGACTGAAACTTAGAGGTTTCTATTGAAAAAGAAAGTAGCATGTAAGTCTAGGAAAATAATTAAATATTATAACTGGTTAATAATTGTATGTGAACATTTAATATGTTTTTTCTAGAAAATCTATTTATAAATTATAAGTATGACATAATAGACATCATATTAGAACTGACTGTGATAGGAATTAAAAGGCATCAAATCTATATTAAACATATATAGATAAGAGTGCTTTACTGCAAGAATTTTCAGAAACTTTGACACTATAAAACTCATTGTAAAGTTCCAAGAGGTTCATAGACTAGTTTGATTTTTAACTCTTGACCACTGAGAATTATTTACATAAAATTTGGTGGAACCCTGGTTTCATTGAATTTATTTGGTAAATTTGCTTAGATAAATAAATAACAGATTTATTATGGGTTATTACTAAGAGAGATAGGGAGATCAGAGATAGGGGTAAGGCACCTTCTTAATAACCTAAGCTTTTTAGTTTGACTTCAAATAAAACAAGGATAACTTCAACCAAACTTTTTTTTTTCCATTGTTTTTTTCTGTCAGGGATAGAATTTTGAACTGGGTGGAAAAGACACTAATTCAATTTGACGTGTTAAATTTGTGCTAAAACTGTGAAAAGCTATCAGGAGCTTCTCTGGGCAACTGGTACCATGAACAGGATGTCCCAAGTAGTCTAGGGGGTCCTAAGTAGTCTAGGGACAGATACAGTATTCCGATGCCTGGTCTCCCGGCATGTCTACAGTCCTTGTGAATCATTTATTTCCAGTAGCCCCGAGACAGTCTAAAGCATGCCATGGGGTTGGGTCTCAGATCTTTATCATTTTTCTCATTCTACTGAACCATAATAATGTCTTAGTTAATAAAATGTCTGTTCATTAGTTAACAATACAAACCAATTTGACTGAAATATCCGAAGTATGGTAACAGGAAAATCATAAAATATTTTCAGTCCACTTATCAGTTGACAAATAAAACAGAAAAAATAATGAAAAAATAAACAATGCATTTAAATCCTTTAATAAATATCTCATCACTGTCACCATCAAATAAAACAAATCTGGAAAGCATATCTTTGATGATGTTTTAGGTGATGTAGACTGAACTATGATTAATGCTATCAAATTTCTGGAGTAAAAGTTTACTTATGAAACTTTTATTTTCATGGCATTACAATGACATCCAGTGGCTGCCTCTTTAAATAATATATATTTAGATATTAGACTTTTTGAGTAGAGGGTAATTTAATCTTGTTCTGAAACTTGTTCTCTGTGCATTTCTAGGCTCTTATATAAGAAATCTATACTTTAAAGGGTCACCCCAGAGGAAAGATAAAGCTTGAATAGGAAGATTGTATAGTGAGCAAATTGTTCCCAGCTTCCTTCTGTCTTAATAGTGAATTCACCCTGAGGGATGAATATGACAAAGTAGTTTAATTTCTTCATTTTTAGTTCTCCTTGAGGCTACTCTTCCTTGTGGGTACCTAAAGGGAACTTCAGAAGGGCTTTATCCTATGCTGTTTTAATTTCATTTATACAGGCCAATTTATTATTCACCTATGACTAGGTCTCAGTTTAGGTCCTAGTTATTCTCCTTACTGTCATTTATTGCTTCCACGAAAATAGTCTTAGAAAGACTTGGGACAGCCTTAACTTATCTGCCCTCAAAGAATGTATTTTTAATTTTTTTCTATTTAGAGACTAAAGGTGTTACCTTAGCAACTGCTGCAATGTACATATTCCACTGGGATTTTGTTAGTCTGACTTTTTATAGCAATGTAATGTTAACAGAGCACAAGAATGTGGGCACATTTCTTTATAAAGCAAACTTTCAATCTAGGTCATAGATATGTTTCTCAGAGAAATGTTCCTTTATCACTTCACAGTTTTTCATAATCATTATTCACTTAAAAATAATTCCACATAAATCTTACCTCTTTTATAAATAAAGAAGTTGGGATGCAGGAAACAAATGAGTTGATGGAAGGGATAAAAATTGTACCTTTTGTTAAAATGTAAAAAGTAGAATAATAAATTAGAGGAAAATTTCTAAAATGATGTCTAAGATTCATGATTATGTGTTATGTGACTCTTTGGGAGTAGAAAAAGAATGTTTAAATAAATAAATAAATATTCTCAAGTTTTTAAAAAATCATGCAATTTTAAAGTACAAATCTGGTGACTGTATTTTGATAGTTTGTTATTTGAACAGCTGATAATATATACAGTAAGACCTTATTTATCTATCATAGCTAGAAAATGTAGTATTCTCTATAAATAAGTTTTATAATTAAAGTTTGGTTTGCTAAGTGCCAAAATGATGTGTGTGTGTGTGTGTGTGTGTGTGTGTAGTGGGAACTTCACAAATATATTACACATATTCTTGCTTTGGTCTAAAGTCATTAGTGCTTGTTGTCCCTGTTAGAACTTAGTCAGATAAAAACAGGCTCCTCCGTAACCCTCCCTTTCCGTGGCCTGAGTGAGCAAGAGAGCCCTAATCAGCCACTGCTTTAATACCCTCCTGTCTGGGCGGGGAACAGACACCTGAGGGCAGCTTACATGCAGAGGTGGGGCCAAAACCGAAGCTGAACCCCAGGAGCTGTGTGAACAAAGAAGAGGAAGGGAAGTATCTCCGTGCAGCCTCAGGAGCAACGGATTAAATCCCTGCAACCTGCTTGGTAAACCATGCATCTGTGGAATACCTACCTGAATAGACAATGAGTGTTCCCAAAAGTGAGGTGGTGGACTTTGGGGGCAACTGTGGATTTGAGGTTTGCTTTCTGTGTTTGATTTGGTTTTGTTTTTATGTTTATCTTAGTTTACATTTACTGTTTGTTTTCATTTGTGGGTTTGTTTATTTGCTTGGTTGCTCTCTTCCTTTTTTTTTTTTTGTGAGTGTATACATTTCTCTGTGTGATTTTGTCTGTTTAGTTTTGCTTTTATTATTTGTTTTGGGGTTCTGTCTGTTCAGTTTTTTCTTTTTCTTCCTTTTCTTCTGTGTGGTGTGGCTGGCAGGGTTTTGGTGCTCTGGCTGGGTGTCGAGCCTGAGCCTCTGAGGTGGGAGAGCCAAGTCCAGGACATTGGACAACCAGAGACCTCCCGGTCCCATGTAATATTAATTGGCAAGAGCTCTCCCAGAAATCTTCGTCTCAACACTAAGACCCAGATCCACCCAACAGCCAGCAATCTCCAGTGATGGACACCCCATGCCAAATAACTAGCAAGACAGGAACACAACCCCACCCATTAGCAGACTAAGTTCACAGACACCCCAAAACACAGCACCGGATGCAGCCCTGCCCACGAGAGACACAAGATCCAGCCCCACCCAGCAGAACACAGGCATGAGAAACCCCCAGAAGGAAGCCTACACAAGGCACCAAACGAACCTCCCCAACTGGGGGCTGACACCAGAGGTAAGAGGAACTATGAACATGCAGCCTGCGAAAAAGAGACCCCAAACACAGTAAGTTAAACAAAGTGGGAAGACAGAGAAATATGCAGCAGATGAAGTAGCAAGGTAAAAACCCACCAGAACAAACAAAAGAAGAGGAAGTAGGCAGTCTACCTGAAAAAGAATTCAGAGTAATGATAATAAACATGATCCAAAATCTTGGAAATAGATGGAGAAAATACAAGAAATGGTTAACAAGAACCTAGAAGAATTAAAGAGCAAACAAACAATGATGAACAACACAATAAATGAAATTAAAAATTCTCTAGAAGGAATCAATAGCAGAATAACTGAGGCAGAAGAACGGATAAGTGACCTGGAAGATAGAATAGTGGAAATAACTACCACAGAGCAGAATAAAGAAAAAAAGAATGAAAAGAATTGGCGACAGTCTCAGAGACCTCTGGGACAACATTAGACGCACCAACATTCGAATTATAGGCTTCC
This sequence comes from Delphinapterus leucas, assembly GCF_059928025.1. Taxonomy (NCBI): domain Eukaryota; kingdom Metazoa; phylum Chordata; class Mammalia; order Artiodactyla; family Monodontidae; genus Delphinapterus; species Delphinapterus leucas. The sequence continues at coordinate 68,844,402 of NC_143136.1, read as the reverse complement.
CAGAAGAAGACCAGAAAAAGAAAGGGACTGAGAAAACAGTTTAAGAGATTATAGTTGAAAACTTCCCTAACATGGGAAAGGAAATAGTCAATCAAGCCCAGGAAGCGAACAGAGTCCCATACAGGGTAAATCCAAGGAGAAACACGCCAAGACACATATTAATCAAACTATCAAAAATTAAATTCAAAGAAAAAATATTAAAATCAGCAAGGGAAAAGCAACAAATAACTTATAAGCGAATCCCCATAAGGTTAACAGCTGATCTTTCAACAGAAACCCTGCAAGCCAGAAGGGAGTGGCAGGACATATTTAAAGTGATGAAAGGCAAAAACCTACAACTAGGATTACCCAGCAGGATCTCATTCAGATTCGACGGAGAAATTAACACCTTTGCAGACAAGCAAAAGTTAAGAAAATTCAGCACCACCAAACCAGTTTTACAACAAATGCTAAAGGAACTTCATTAGGCAGGAAACACAAGAGAAGGAAAACACCCACAAAAACAAACCCAAATCAATTAAGAAAATGGTAATATAAACATACATATCAATAATTACCTTAACTGACTAAATTCTCCAAACAAAAGACACAGACTGGCTGAATGGATACCAAAAAAGACCCCTATATATGCTGTCTACAAGAGACCAACTTTGGACCTAGGGACACACACAGACTGAAAGTGAGGGGATGGAAAAAGATATTCAATGCAAATGGAAATCAAAAGAAAGCTGGGGTAGCAATTTTTGTATCAGAAAAAGTAGACTTTAAAATAAAGACTATTACAAGACACAAAGAAGGACACTACATAATGATCCAGGGATCAATCCAAGAAGATAAAACAGTTGTAAATGTTTATGCACTCAACATAGGAGCACCTCAATACACAAGGCAAGTGCTAACAGCCATAAAGTGGGAATTCAACCGTAACACAATAATACTAGGGGACTTTAACACCCCACTTACACCAATGGACAGATCATCCAAAATGTAAATAAATAAGGAAACACAAGCTTTAAATGATACATTAGACCAGGTGGATTTAATTGATATTTATAGGACAGTCGAGCCAAAAACAACAGAATATGCTTTCTTCTCAAGTGCACGTGGAACACTCTCCAGGATAGATCATATCTTGGGTCACAAATCAAGCCTTGGTAAATTTAAGAAAATTGAAATTGTATCAAGTATGTGTTCCAACCACAATGCTTTGATCCTAGATATCAATTACAGGAAAAATACTGTAAAAAATACAAACACATGGAGGCTAAACAATATGCTACTAAATAACCAAGAGATCGCTGAAGAAATCAAAGAGGAAATCAAAAAATACCTAGAAACAAATGACAATGAAAACATGATGACTCAATACCTATGGGATGCAGCAAAAGCATTTCTAAGAGGGAAGTTTATAGCAATGCAATCTTACCTCAAGAAACAAGAAAAATCTCAAATAAACAACCTAAACTTATACCTAAAGCAATTACAGAAAGAAGAACAAAAAACCCCCAAAATTAGCAGAAGGAAAGGTATCATAAAGATCAGATCAGAAATAAATGAAAAAGAAATGAAGGAAATGATAGCAAAGATCAATAAAACTAAAAGCTGGTTCTTTGAGAAGATAAACAAAATTGATAAACCATTAGCCTGACTCATCAGGAGAAAAAGGGAGAAGACTCAAATCAACAGAATTAGAAATGAAAAAGAAGTAACAAATGACACTGCAGAAAATACAAAGGATCATGAGAGACTACTACAAACAACTATATTCCAATAAAATGGACAACCTGGAAGAAATGGACAAACTCTTAGAAAAGTACAACCTTCCAAGGCTGAACCAGGAAGAAATAGAAAATATGAACAGACCAATCACAAGCACTGAAATTAAAACTGTGATTAAAAATCTTCCAACAAATAAAAGCCCAGGGCCAGATGGCTTCACAGGTGAATTCCATCAAACATTTAGAGAAGTGCTAATACCTATCCTTTTCAAACTCTTGCAAAATATAGCAGAGGGAGGATCACTCCCAAACTCATTCTATGAGGCCACCATCACCCTGATACCAAAACCAGAAAGATGTCACAAAAAAAGAAAACTAGAGGCCAATATCAGTGATGAACACAGATGTAGAAATCCTCAACAAAATATTAGCAAAGAGAATCCAACGGCACATTAAAAGGATTATACACCATGATTAAGTGGGATTTATCCCAGGGATGCAAGCATTCTTCAATATATGCAAATCAAACAATGTGATACGCTGTATTAACAAACTGAAGAATAAAAACCATATGATCATCTCAATAGATGCAGAAAAAGCTTTTGACAAAATTCAACACCCATTTATGATAAAAACTCTCCAGAAAGTGGGCATAGGGGAACCTACCTCAACATAATAAAGGCTATATGTGACAAACCCACAGCCAACATCATTCTCAATGGTGAAAAACTGAAAGCATTTCCTCTAAGATCAGGAACAAGACCAGGGTGCACACTCTCACCACTATTATTCAACATAGTACTGGAAGTTTTAGCCACAGTAATCAGAGAAGAAAAATAAATAAGAGGAATCCAAATTGGAAAAGAAGAAGTAAAACTGTCACTGTTTGCAGATGACATCATACTATACATAAAGTATAAAGGTATACTATACCTAAAGATGCCACCAGAAAACTACTAGAGCTAATCAATGAATTTGAAAAGTAGCAGGATACGGAATTAATGCACAGAAATCTCTGGCATTCCTATACACTAAAAATGAAAAATATGAAAGAGAAATTAAGGAAACACTCCCATTTACCATTGCAACAAAAGGAATAAAATACCTAGGAATAAAACTACCTAAGGAGACAAAAGAACTGTATGCAGAAAACTGTAAGACACTGATGAAAGAAATCAAAGATGATACAAATGGAGAGACATACCATGTTCTTGGATTGGAAGAAGCAACATTGTGAAAACGACTATACTGCCCAAAGCAATCTACAGATTCAATACAATCCCTATCAAACTACCAATTGCATTTTCCACAAAAGTAGAGTAAAAAATTTTACAATTTGTATGGAAATAGAAAAGACCCCAAATAGCCAAAACAGTCTTGAAAAAGAAAAACGGAGCTGGAGGAATCAGGCTCCCTGACTTCAGACTATACTACAAAGATACAGTTATCAAGACAGTATGGTACCAGCACAAAAACAGAAATATGGAACAGGATAGAAAGCCCAGAGATAAACCCACGCACACATGATCACCTTATTTTTGATAAAGGAGGCAAGAATATATATAATGGAGAAAAGACAGCCTCTTCAATAAGTGGTGCTGGGAAAACTGGACAGCTACATGTAAAAGAATGAAATTAGAACACTCCCTAACACCATACACAAAAATAAACTCAAAATGGATTCAACACCTAAATGTAAGGCCAGACACTGTAAAACTCTTAGAGGAAAACACTGGAAGAACACTCTATGACATACATCACAAAAAGATCCTTTTTGACCCAACTCCTAGAGTAATGGAAATAAAAACAAAAATAAACAAATGGGACCTAATGAAACTTAAAAGCTTTTGCACAGCAAAAGAAACCATAAACAAGACGAAAAGGCAACCCTCAGAATGGCGGAAAGTATTTGCAAATGAAGCAATGGACAAAGGATTAATCTCCAAATTATACAAGCAGCTCATGCAGCTCAATATCAAAAAAAAAACAAACAACCCAATCAAAAAATGGGCAGAAGACCTAAGTAGACATTTCTCCAAAGAAGATTTACAGATTGCCAACAAACTCATGAAAGGATGCTCAACATCACTAATCATTAGAGAAATTCAAATCAAAACCACAATGAGGTATCACCTCACACTGGTCAGAATGGCCATCATCAAAAAATCTACAAACGATAAATGCTGAAGAGGGTGTGGAGAAAAGGGAACCCTCTTACACTGTTGGTGGGAATGTAAATTGATATAGCCACTATGGAGAACAGTATGGAGGTTCCTTAAAAAACTAAAAATAGAGCTACCCTATGACCCAGCAATCCCACTACTGGGTGTATACCCTGAGAAAACCATAATTCAAAAAGAGACATGTACCACAGTGTTCACTGCAGCACGTTTACAATAGCCAGGACATGGAACCAACCTAAATGTCCATCGACAGATGAATGGATAAAGAAGATGTGGCACACATATACAGTGGAATATTACTCAGCCATAAAAAAGGAAACTGAGTTATTTGTAGTGAGGTGGATGGACCCAGAGTCTGTTATACGGAATGAAATAAGTCAGAAAGAGAAAAACAAATTCTGTATGCTAACACATATATATGGAATCTAAAAAAAGTGGTTCTGATGAACCTAGGGGCAGGACAGGAATAAAGACACAGACATAGAGAATGGACTTGAGGACACAGGGAGGGGGAGGGGAAGTTGGGACAAAGTGAGAGAATAGCATTGACATATATACACTACCAAATGTTAAATAGATAGCTAGTGGGAAGCCGCCACATAGCACAGAGAGATTAGCTTGGTGCTTTGTGACCACCTAGAGTGGTGGGATAGGGAGGTTGGGAGAAAGACACAAGAGCAGGGGGATATGGGGATATATGTATACATATAGCTAATTCACTTTGTTATACAGCAAAAACTAACACAACATTGTTAAACAATTATACTCCAATAAAGATGTTAAAAAAAAAAAAGCCTCCTGAAGAATAATTATTCCCATAGCCAAACCCTGGTTGTTTGCTGATTTATTTGTTTATTGAAGTATAGTTGACTTTCAGCTGGCTCTTTTTATAAGAATGAAAAAGTTTTCATAAAAGTTTTTAGAAATAGGCATTATAACTAATGAACTTATATTATACATAATATATATTAACGTATTATATATGTATATATAAATTCTGATCAGTCTTATATTTTTCAATCCTCACCCCACTCTACTCGCACTGCAATCTGAATAAACCCTGAAGAATTTATTGAACATATTTGTAATGTATTCTCTTATGATGTCATTTCACAAAAATACAAATCAAAGGCAAGGCCTTTAGGTTTTGTTGATTTCTTAATGATTCTTGGTCACAGCTTTCACTATCAACAACGTCCATACTGGAATACAGTGATCCCTTTATGAGCTATTATGTTGTTGGGATGACCATTTGTTCCCTATATTTGATTATACAATTGCTTGTTTTTTAAAGTATTTATTGCTGTCTTTCATAGTTATTCTATCTTGTTACTTTTGCTATTGATTATCACTTTTCTCAGTCTGCCACTAGCAATGTCTCCCCCCCTTAGTTCTCTAATTAATTGTTATCCTGCTATAGACTGAAAAATCATAATAAACCTGATTTTTGCATAGATTTAATAAATATTTGTTAAGCAGAATTTTTGTGTAGAGCACTGTAGTAAGGCATTAACAGAATACCAAGATGTCTAAAATGCAGATATATAATGCCTGATATATAGCCTCTTTCTTTAGATATTTTTAAGATTATATTTGTAGGAGTTTCAGATTCATAGCAAGATTGAGAGGCAAGTACAGAGGTTTCCCAGGTACCCTCTGCCCCCACACATGCATCGCCTCCCCCATTATCAACATCCCCCACCAGAGAGGTACATTTGTTACAATTGATGAACCTATATTAAAACATCATAATCATCAAAAGTCCACAGTTTCTATTCCTATTCACTCTTGGTGTCGTATATTCTATGGGTTTAGACATTTACCCATGTATAATGACATGTATCCACCATCATCATATCATACAGTGTATATTCACTGCCCTAAAATCCTCTGTGCTGCACCTATCCATCCCTCCTCCACTCCTCCAACCCCTGTCAACCACTGATTTTTTTTTCCTGTCTCCACAATTCAGCCTTTTCCAGAATGTCATATAGTTGGAATCAAGTCTATGTAACCTCTTCAGATTGGCCTCTTTCACTTAGTAATATGCATTTAAAGTTCCTCCATGTCTTTTCATGGCCTGATAGCTCACTTCTTTTTAGCACTGAATAATATTCCATTGTCTGGATGTACCACAGTTTATTTATCCATTCACCTACTGAAGGATATCTTGATTGCTTCCAGAATTTGGCAATTATGAATAAAGCTGCTATAAACATTTGTGTGTAGGCTTTTGTACAGACATAAATCTTCAACTCCTTTGGGTAAATACCAAGGAGGATGATTGCTGTATCATGTGGTAAAAATATGTTTAGTTTTGTAAGAAACCACCAAACTGTCTTCCAAAGTTCTTGTATTCTCTTGCATTCCCAGCAGCAATGAATGAGAGTTCCTGATGTTTCACATCCTCACAATCATTTAGTGTTGTCAGTGTACCAGATTTTGGTCACCGTGGTATCACATTTTAATTTGTATTTCACTGACGGCACATGATGTGATCTTTAGAATTTTATGTCTGTATTTCTCAATATGTTGATTTCAGTATTTCTCTCTCGCTCTCTCACTATCTCTACATTTCCTTCCTCAGAATCACATTTAACTCCATTGTTTCAGCCATCTCTTTCATATGTAAGAACACAAATTTTTTTTTTTGCGGTACGTGGGCCTCTCACTGTTGTGGCCTCTCCCGTTGCGGAGCACAGGCTCCGGACGCACAGGCTCAGCAGCCATGGCTCACAGGCCTAGCCGCTCCGCGGCGTGTGGGATCTTCCCGGACCGTGGCACAAACCCGTGTCCCCTGCATCAGCAGGCGGACTCTCAACCACTGCGCCACCAGGGAAGCCCTGTAATTTTCTTTTTTTGTAGTATCTTTGTCTGGTTTTGGTATCAGGGTGATGGTGGCCTCATAGAATGAGTTTGGGAGTGTTCCTTCTGCTGCAGTTTTGGAAGAGTTTGAGAAGGATGGGTGTTAGCTCTTCTCTAAATGTTTGATAGAATTCAACTGTGAAGCCATCTGGTCCTGGACTTCTGTTTGTTCGAAGATTTTTAATCACAGTTCGATTTCATTACTTGTGATTGGTCTGTTCATATTTTCTATTTCTTCCTGGTTCAGTCTTGGAAGGTTATACCTTTCTAAGCATTTGTCCATTTCTTCCAGATTGTCTATTTAATTGGTATAGAGTTGCTTGTAGTAGTCTCTTAGGATGCTTTGTATTTCTGCAGTGTCCGTTGTAACTTCTCCTTTTTCCTTTCTAATTTTATTGATTTGAGTCCTCTCCCTCTTTTTTTTGATGAGTCTGGCTAAAGGCTTATCAATTTTGTTTATCCTCTCGAAGAACCAACTTTTAGTTTTATTGAACTTTGCTATTGTTTTCTTTGTTTCTGCTCTGATCTTTATGATTTCTTTTCTTCTACTAACTTTGGGTTTTGTTTGTTCTTTCTTTAGTTCCTTTAGGTGTAAGGTTAAATTGTTTATTTGAGATTTTTCTTGTTTCCTGAGGTAGGCTTGTATTTCTATAAACTTCCCTCTTAGAACTGCTTTTGCTGCATCCCATAGGTTTTGGATAGTCGTGTTTTCATTGTCATTTGTCTCTAGGTATTTTTTGATTTCCTCTTTGATTTCTTCAGTGATCTCTTGGTTATTTAATAACATATTGTTTAGCCTCCACGTGTTTGTGTTTTTTACATTTTTTTCCCTGTAATTGATTTCTATTCTCATAGCATTGTGGTTGGTAAAGATGTTTGATATGATTTCAATTCTCTTAAATTTACTGAGGCTTGATTTGTGACCCAAGATGTGATCTCTCCTGGAGAATTTTCTGTGTGCACTTGAGAAGAAAGTGTAATGTGCTGTTTTTGGATGGAACGTCCTATAAATATCAATTAAATCTATCTGGTCTATTGTGTCATTTAAAGCTTGTGTTTCCTTATTAGTTTTCTATCTGGATGACCTGTCCATTGGTGTAAGTGCGATGTTAAAGTCCCCCACTGTTATTGTGTTACTGTTGATTTCCTCTTTTATAGCTGTTAGCAGTTGCCTTATGTATTGAGGTGCTCCTATGTTGGGTGCATAAACATTTACAACCTTCTTCTTGGATTGATCCCTTGATCATTATGTAGTGTCCTTCCCTGTCTCTTGTAACATTATTTATTTTAAAGTCTACTTTATCTGACATGAGTATTGCTACTCCAGCTTTCTTTCAATTTCCATTTGCATGGAATATCTTTTTCCATCCCCTCACTTTCAGTGTGTATGTGTCCCTAGGTCTGAAGTGGGTCTTTTGTAGACAGCATATATATGGGTCTTGTTTTTGTATCCCTTCAGCGAGCCTGTGTCTTTTTGTTGGAGCATTTAATCCATTCACATTTAAGGTAATTATTGATATGTATGTTCCTATTATCATTTTCTTAATTGTTATGGGTTTGTTTTTGTAGGTCTTTTTCTTCTCTTGTGTTTCCCACTTAGAGAAGTTCCTTTAGCATTTGTTGTAGAGCTGGCTTGGTGGTGCTGAATTCCCTTAGCTTTTGCTTGTCTGTAAAGCTTTTGATTTCTCCGTCAAATCTGAATGAGATCCTTGCCGGGTAGAGTAATCTTTGTTGTGAGTTCTTCCCTTTCATCACTTTAAGTATATCATGCCACTCCCCTCTAGCTTGTAGAGTTTCTGCTGAGAAATCATCTGTTAACCTTATGGAAGTTCCCTTGTATGTTATTTGTCGTTTTTCCCTTGTTGCTTTCAATAATTATTTTTTTTTGTCTTTAATTTTTGTCAATTTGATTACTATGTGTTTAGCGTGTTTCTCCTTGGGTTTATCCTGCCTGGGACTCTGCACTTTCTGGACTTGGGTGGCTATTTCCTTTCCCATGTTAGGGAAGTTTTCGACAATAATCACTTCAAATATTTTCTCGGGTCCTTTCTCTCTCCTTTCTCCTTCTGGGACCCCTATGATGGGAATGTTGTTGTTTTTAATGTTGTCCCAGAGGTCTCCTAGGCTGTCTTCATTTCTTTTCACTCTTTTTTCTTTATTCTGTTCTGTGGCAGTGAATTCCATCATTGTGTCTTCGAGGTCGCTTATCCGTTCTTCTGCCTCAGTTATTCTGCTATTGATTCCTTCTAGTGTATTTTTCATTTGTTATTGTATTGTTCATCTCTGTTTCTTTGTTCTTTAATTCTTCTAGGTGTTTGTTCTTTAATTCTTCTAGGTCGTTGTTTAACATTTCTTGCATCTTTCGATCTTTGCCTCCATTCTTTTTCTGAGATCCTGGATCATTTTTACCATCATTATTCTAAATTCTTTTTCTGGAAGGTTGCCTATCTCCACTTCATTTAGTTGTTTTTCTGGAGTTTTATCTTGTTCCTTCATTTGGTACAAAGTCCTCTGCCTTTTCATTTTGTCTATCTTTCTGTGAATGTGGTTGTCCTCCCACAGGCTGCAGAATTTAGTTCTTTTTGCTTCTGCTGTCTGCCCTCCGGTGGATGAGGCTATCTAAGAGGCTTGTGCAAGCTTCTTAATGGGTGGGACTGGTGGTGGGTAGAGCTGGGTGTTGCTCTGCTGGGCAGAGCTCAGTAAAACTTTAATCCACTTGTCTGCTGATGGGTGGGGCTGAGTTCCCTCCCTGTTGGTTGTTTGGCCCTAGGCAACCCAGCACTGGAGCCTACCAGGCTCTTTGGTGGGGCTAATGGCAGACTCTGGGAGGGCTCACGCCAAGGAGCACTTATCAGAACTTCTGCTGCCAGTGTCCTTGTCCCCACAGTGAGCCACAGCCACCCCCTGCCTCTGCAGGAGACCCTCCAACACTAGCAGGTAAGTCGGGTTCAGTCTCCTGTGGGGTCACTGCTCTTTCCCTTGGGTCCTGATGTGCACACTACTTTGTGTGTGCCCTCAAAGAGTGGAGTCTCTCTTTCCCCCAGTCCTTTCCCTATCGAAGTCCTGCTATCAAATCCCGCTAGGCTTCAAAGTCTGATTATCTAGGAATTCCTCCTCCCATTGCCGGACCCCCAGGTTGGGAAGCCTGGCATGGGGCTCAGACCCTTCACTCCAGTGGCTGGACTTCTGTGGTATAAGTGTTCTCCAGTTTGTGAGTCACCCATCCAGCAGTTATGGGATTTAATTTTACTGTGATTGCACCCCTCCTACCATCCCATTGCAGCTCCTCCTTTGTCTTTAGATGTGGGGTATCTTTTTTGGTGATTTCCAGTGTCTCCCTGTCAATGATTGTTCAGCAGTTAGTTGTGATTCCAGTGCTCTTGCAAGAGGGAGTGAGCACACATCCTTCTACTCCACCACCTTGAACCAATCCCTATAATATCTTTTACACCTATATCTCATATGAATTCCTTTATTTTTATTCCCAATTGGAGAACAGGCAGAGATGATGAGATTGGACAAGGTATCACAGCTGATGGGGTTCAAAGCTCCAGCCATTTGTCCACATGGCCTTACTTTAAAAATTTCCAGCACCTCAGAGCTCCTTTTCATTTTTCTTTGTTCACATCTGTTGATAATTTCCAGAAAGTTGGACTTTGGCACATTGTGACTCCTGGATAAACTCCTGATTGTTAGAGTTTCATAAGGAAACTGAGGCTTACCATTCATATACGTGTAAATTTACAGGTATTATATAAAATTAATAGGCCAGTTAAGGAAATATTGTATAGAATTAGTGAGAAGTGAGTTGTCTATACAGGCTTCTCCTACTATCCAAAAGTACAGCATTCCTAATGATGTAAAGCAAAGAAGTTATCACCTTACGATACATCTTGCTAACAGATGCACAAAATAAATGGAGATAAAGCACAGATGATGATAGATACAGTTCAAAGCTATGAAGGCTTGATGCGGAGATGCTGAATGCAGTTTCAGAGGAAGGAGCTTGGCAGTGCCACTGTCACTGCTCCAGTGCATGCTGCCTCTATAATGGCTTGCTACAAAACACAGGCTGAATGCTATTTTCTCTTTTTGTCTTTTTCATAAAATTGAAAATACTCTTCATATATCTTTCAGTTAGCAAAAATAAGTACTAATGTAGGTAAAACGTATTTCCATTTTAAGTTCTTCGCTGAGATTTGTGTCCTGAACTGATAAAAGGAAAGACTGCTATTCATATAATAGTGTATCTACCCTCCTCACGCTAACCTCCACCTGTTTCTCCATTCTCATCTTTCTTGAAACCCCTATGCACCACCTATAACTAAAGTGAACATATGACTAAACAGTTGCTAGTCCACAGTCCCTGTCTTTTCTTACCTCCATGGTTTTGCTCATGCTGTTCCTTTGCTTGAAATTAATACTTGATCAATCTACAAACCATCAAATTCATTTTTCTAATTTCAGACTTTTCTGATGTCCCCAGCCCTATTTTCTGCTAAGTGCCATCATCCACATATGTCTTATCTTTACTCCAAGGATGAAGTACTTTTTCATGAATAAATATTTGTATTGAACAATATTGCCATAGGTTTTCATAGGCATTCTTTATTAAAGTAATAACTTCCTAGCCCTAGTTTTCTATGAGTTGGGTTTTTTTCCCCCAAAACCATGAGTGGGCGTTGAATTATATCACATATTTTTCTGCATATTTCAGAAGATTACATAATTTTTCTCCTTTATTATGTTAATGAGGTACATTATTTTTCAAACTGTTAAATCATCTTTTATACTTGAAAAAATAATTGGTCAGGATTTATTATAATTCTTACATTTTGCTTGACTTGGCTTGCTAGTATTTGTTTAAAAATTTTTCATCTATGTTTAGGGAAATTAGCCTAGAGTTTTCCATTCCAATTATCCCTATCTTAGATGTTTATATCAAGTTTTATACCCTCATAAAATAAGTTGGGAGGAGTTCACTCTTTTTCAATTTTGTGAAATAGTTTGCTTAACACTAGTGTTTTCTCCTCCTTAAATATTAGGTATAATTCTCTATCAAAGTTTTTTGTACTTGGGAATTTTCTTAGTTGACAGATGTTAATTACAGATTGCACTTCTTTAATAGATAAAGGAATATTCAGATGTTCTCTTTCCCCTTATTTTAGTTCTGGTCATTTGTGTTTTATAAAGAATTTGTCCATTTCATCTATATTTCAAAATATATTTTGAGGGAGTGTCATAAAGCTGTTCATAAGACTGTGCTATAATGTGTGTAATGTCTGTATGATCTAGACTGCTGTCTCCTTCTTTATTTCTGATATTGGTATTTCATACCTTCTTTTTTCTTAAATAATCTTTCTAGGGGCTTAACAACTTTATTACTTTTTTTCAAATAACCAACTCTTGGCTTTGAGGTCTTTCTCTATTCTATGTTTGCTGTCTAATTATTTTCTGCTCTTGTCCTCATCGTTTTGTTACTTTTTTCTTTGATTTAATTACTTTTTCTAACTTCTTGAGATGGATATTGAAATAGTTAGCTTTTCATTCTTTTTTTTTTTTTGGCTGTACCATACAGCATGCGGAATCTTCGATCATGTTTCCCTGACCAGGGATTGAACCCGCACCCCGTGCAGTGGAAGCAGGGAGTTTTAACCACTGGACTGCTAGGGAAGTCCCTCTTTCTACTTTTCTAACATATGCTTTTAAGGCTATGAATTTTCCTGGAAGCATAGTTATAGCTTTTCTTATTTGTTAGGTTATAACTGCATTCCCTAAATATTTATATGGTCTATTTACATAGCCATTCAGTTCAAAATATTACCTAATTGTCCTCATTATTTCTTTTTGACCCATGGTATATCTGTAGTATATTTTTAAATTTCCATATATTTAAAGCTTTTCTATTTATTTATTTTAGTTTGATAACACTGCTTTACAAAAATACACTGTGTGATTTCAGTTCCTTGAAATTTGGGGGGGTTTCCTTTATTCCTTAAGTACTTGGAATAATGATAAAACTGAATATATTCTGTGCCTTAAAGAAATTTTGTCTTCAGCTGTGTCTTTCTGCTGTTAGGTCATATTTTGATTTCTTAAATTCTGTTATTGTATATTTTACAAATCAAATACAGTGATCTCCTCTAGGTATGTTTCTATTTTCTGTGTTCTTTTTTTTTCTCTTGATCTTTTTCATATAATTTGTCTTCTCTTATGCCTAGTAATTTTGATTTAATGCCAAAATTGTGCATGGAAACAGTATTCTCATGCTATAGAGAATGTTTTATTCTTTCAAAGAAGGTTTAATTTTGTTTCTGGCAGGCTAGGTTGGGGTGAATAACCTTAAGCTTTAACCTTAATATTACCTAGATCTGTTATTTGTGAATGCTGGTCTACTTTTCTTCACCTGTACTCCTAGGTTGTATCCCTTTGAGGTCTTCAACTAAAAGCCTGAAGTGTTTGCCAAACATCCTCCTCCTTGGTTGCTTTGAAACATAACTTTTTTTCCCATCAGCCTCATGAAATGACCAGAAGCTCTGCCTGATTTTTTTAGGCTCTAAGCTACCATTTGCTTTCCACCTTTTCAGCCCATCAGATAGTACATGTTATTGGTAAATATGTCAAGGGAAAAAACTTACACTAAATATTGGATTCACCTTTCTGTGTTTCCCTTTAGTCCTGATACTTATAACTATCCAAAGCCTGAATATATCCTGATGATTGGTCTGCAAAAACAGACGAAGAAAATGGTTGATAGCTTCTTGAGGACAGATTTCAAGTGTGCCCTAAATTCTCCACTTTAGCACAATATCTTGAATATAGCAGGTGCTCAGCAAAAGATTTTGAATGCTTTTCTACAGTAATAAGTAACCATTAGTTAATTAATACTTTCCTATTGAAATGTTAATTAAATAAATATTGTGTGATAGCTGTAATGAGTGAAATAATGTAAGGCAGTATAAACAATTAATGATTTCTCTAATTACTTAGCTGCTTAATCTATTCATAATTAAACCAATGTTAGTAGCCTTTATATTCCCTCTTATCCTGTGTCCATCCAAAATTATGTACACATATATGCACATATACAGACTTTTGGTTTTTTTGCTTTTACAAAAATGGATCCTTTTTACTCTCACTTTCTTTTCATACATAAAATATATCCTGTCTTCCCTTCACATGAACAAAGAGAGATTTGATCCCTTTTTTAAAGTCACTCTTAACATTATATAATATGAATGATATAAATTTCAACACACATACAAACCAATCCCGCTATGTTTTCCTAAGACAATATCATATTTCTATTTCAGGCTTCTAATAATATTTTTCCTTATAATATTTCTCAAATGTTTAAACAGTCCTTAAATCTCTTATTTCAAAAGCATAGTCATTTTAGATAGGTAGATAGGTGGATAAAGAGAAAGAGGAAGAAAGAGAGAAAGAGATTCAATGCCAACAAAATTGTCTTCTCCTATTGGTCACCACTTACTCTGAAATCTCTATTTCAATTGTCATTTAATTTTAATAATCCCCTGAGTATTTTTTTAGATAAGGTAGATTGGCAGTAAAATCACTGAATCATTTTCCATATCCATCGTTTTACCTTTTCTAGAATATCATTATCCTAGAAAAAACTTAGAAGGGTATGGAAATCAGAGGCCTGTGACCAACCCATCCTTTTGCAAAAACTCAAATTGGTGCTTTCCCTTAATTTATGGAACATCATCTCCATCACTTCTCTCACTACAAGGATGGTTTCCAATGTGTTCTGTTTAATTATACAGATGGTCCCCAACTTTAGATGGTTTGACTTAAAGATTTTTCTACTTTATGATGAAGCAAAAACAATACGTATCCAGTAGAAACTGTACTTTTTTGAATTTTGACCTTTTCCTGGACTAGATCACACTATATGCAGTGCAATTCTCTCTCGTGATGCTGGGCAGCAGCAGTGAGCCACAGCTCCCAATCAGACATACAATCACACAGGTGAACAACTGATACACATACAACCATTCCTTACCCATTCAACCATTGCGTTTTTCACTTTCAGTACAGTATTCAACGTTGCATGAAATAGTCAACACTTTATTATAAAATAGGCTTTGTGTTAGATGATTTTGCCCAACTGTAAGCTAATGTTAAGTGTTGGAAGTATGCTTTAAGGTAGGTTAAACCATGATGTTCAGTAGGTTAGGTGTATTAAATGCATTTTCAACTTCTGACATTTTCAACTTAATATGGGTTTATCAGGACATAACCCATAGTCAAAAAAACTCTATCTCAATCAGTTAGGGGTATTTTCCCTCTGTGATTCCACTCCTAAACAAGTCTCCTTCTGTCTAATTAGAGATGCTTATAAACAGGGCCACTTCTAGGCCTAATGTCTAGGGTGAGCAGAGCATCAGGCACATATTTTATGAAGGGCCCTTTCTATATCAACAACATGATTTTTAAAAGGCATAACAGGGCTTTCCTGGTGGCGCAGTGGTTAAGAATCTGCCTGCCAATGCAGGGGACATGAGTTCGAGCCCTGGTCCGGGAAGAACCCACATGCCACGGAGCAACTAAGCCCGTGCACCACAACTACTGAGCCTCCGCGTCTGAAGCCTGTGCTCTGCAACAAGAGAGGCCACCATAGTGAGAGGCCCATGCACCGCGATGAAGAGTGGCCCCCGTTTGCCACAAGTAGAGGAAGCCCTCGCACAGAAACAAAGACGCAACACAGCAAAAATTAATTAATTAATTAATAAACTCCTACCCCCAACATCTTCTTTAAAAAAAAAAAAAAAAAAGCTGCTCCTGGCTAGCTTCGTATTTCCAATACTTAGCAAAAGGAAGTACCATTGTTATTAATTACAATGCTATGGCTCTTTGGAACTTGTTTATATGTAAACAATATAACCTTGCCTCTGCAGTGTCTTAATACCATTTATTTAATGCTGGTTACATTGTTACTTATGATGCTGCAGCATCCCTTATGCTGCCCATGAATACTAGGTTTTAATAGCTCTCTAAAAGTTGTAACTAAGCATCATTGATAATTTTCCAGTGTATGCAAGAAAATGTGAAAAACAATTTATTTTTTGTTCATGTTAAATTTCCTATTGGGGATTTCGTAGCATAAACTACACATCTTCCATCTATGTCTTCTCTGCATAGGCTATAATCACTGCATTCCTAAAATGTGATTTCATTCAGTGCTTTCCCCACAAGGCCATAAACAGAGGATATGCCAGGGCCCACAGGCAGAACAAAAAGAGCGTTCTATTTGCACAAGGGATATCCATGCTTTTCTTGAACAGCTTATGGCCAAACCAGGATAGCATGATGTCACCCATTGTTGAAGGCAAGAGATAAAGGAATTGTTTTGAAAGCCCTCAGAGAGGATAGGTGTGGTGACCTCCAAAGGACTACCCAACATATAAACCAGAGCCAGTGGAACAGATGGAGTGATTGTCACAAACTTTAAATATAAGGACACAGATCAGTTGAAAGTGACAGGATAGAAAGACTTGCCTGCAAATAATCAAAAGTAAGTGGTGTAGCTATAATTAACATCAATGAAGAACATAAGGCAAGGCGAGTTATTTCATAATGATAAAAAAGTTAATTCGGTGAGGAAATATAGCAATAATAAATGTGTATTCATCTAACAAAACATCCTCAAAGAATATTTGAGCTTTGGGATTATGAGTAAAATATGCAAATATAGATTTAGCACAGAATATATCCATGATGTTTTAAAAAATAATGTGTTAACTTTGACCTTTTAAGGATTTTGAGAAACACATTATCTGCTACTCACCTTCCTCCTAATCTGATTTTCCAACCCCTTAAGTAAGAACTACTGGCTTAAAAGAACACATCCACTTTGAGTCACTTTGAGGCTATGGGCTGTAATTCATAAAACCGCCACGAGATGGTAGTGGTTATCTGTTTTAAAGTGTACACTGAACAATTAAAATCTCTCCACAAATGGCAATATCAAAACAAAGGTATGGAGAATGTCAGTTACTTCCTCTTTGAAACCATAACCTAGTTATAGCGGTGTAGAATATTTTATCTAGCAAATATTTTAAGACAATAAATGTTGATTTTGAGGAATCAAGAAGTGATATAATTCTTGCCTTCAAGGAGATTATGGACTGGTGGGACATACTGGTGAGTCCACAGGGAATGACAGTACTGTGTGATGCACAATATAAAACAGAAGTACAGGGCTTCCCTGGTGGTGCAGTGGTTGAGAGTCCGCCTGCCGATGCAGGGGACGCAGATTCGTGCCCCGGTCCGGGAAGATCCCACATGCCATGGAGCGGCTGGGCCCGTGAGCCATGGCCGCTGAGCCTGCGCGTCCGGAGCCTGTGCTCCGCAACGGGAGAGGCCACAACACTGAGAGGCCCGCGTACCGCAAAAAAAAAACAAAAACAGAAGTACAGGA
The DNA here is from genome assembly GCF_059928025.1 of Delphinapterus leucas. Classification (NCBI taxonomy): domain Eukaryota; kingdom Metazoa; phylum Chordata; class Mammalia; order Artiodactyla; family Monodontidae; genus Delphinapterus; species Delphinapterus leucas. The sequence continues at coordinate 68,827,192 of NC_143136.1, read as the reverse complement.
TTCTGTGTGCTCACATAATATGAACATGTAACCCGACTTAGATCAAGGAAGGCTTTGTAGAAGACATGGCTCTCTATAACATATAATCACCACCATCTGATAAGATAAAAAAAACTAAAGAAAGATCAAAGTTAGCTAGCAAAATACATGAAAAGAAAAGTACTCCCCAAAAAGAAATTGCATGTGCAAAACCCAAAGTTTTTTTTGAAGTACCAAAAACTTTGGGTTTTTTTAGTACTAAGGCTAAATTCAAAGAACTAAAAAACCAAATAATTTAATTGAATTATATAGAAATATAATCTTAAGACATATTTAAAAGAATCATGACACCCCCCTCCCAGGCCCACACTGTTTTGCAGGTGAGTTTTACCAAACATTTAAGGAGTGAATAATTCTTCCTTCAAATGGAAGGGGAGAAAAGATGCTGGAATAGCTAACTAATTTTATGAGACTAGAAAAATCCTATTACTAAATTAAATATACGAAAAGAAAAAAGTTTATAGATTTAGGACTCCTGGTTTCCAGTCAGGCATGTAAAGAGCTTATAAGTCGCCACTTCATCCTAACAAGTAAAAACTGAACAAATTTAAAAATCAGCAGTTCTTAGATTCAGCAGAGAAGTGAGGCCACAGGACAAACCACTGCCCCCCAAATTAGAGACAGACAGGCAGATACAGAGAATCACAATTTCCCCCGAAGAGAAACCCGCCAGCAGAAACCTCCCTGGGAAGGCTGAACTGCAATTGACAAATTGCTGGAGGTTCAGTGTGGACAAACCTAGGAGATAAAAATTCCAGGGAGGCCCAGTCAGAGGGACTCAGCCACATTTTTATGAGTTTTAACTCCTGGATCTCTAACTGGTTCACTGTGAGAATCTGTGTGCTCAGAGAAAAATCGCTTTGGGTTTCCAGCAGGAGAGGAGAAGTAACCACTTGTGAAATACAGGAGAGGACTCTATCCTTAACAAGGCCTACCCTTAGGAGAAACCTTTACCTATTTGGGTTTTTTCAGAGCCTAAACCACCTGAAGGAAGGAATACAGAACTCCAGCACCCTCTGGCCATTCTGTACTAAGGGGATGAAACAAATATACTGAGAAGCACTTGAGAAGTTCACAGCTCAGGAGCACAGGCTCACCAAAAGACTGAGACTTAATCTCAGGACTATAGAATGCTTCCCCTCCCTCTACAGCTTATCACTACACCATTAAAAGCCTACTTACCGTAGTTCTATTTACCTAATTCAATATGTCTGCTTTTCAGCAAAACGTATGAAGACATACTGAAAGGCAAAACACAGTCTGAAAAGGAAGAACAAGCATCAGAGCCAGACACGGCAGGGCTGTTGGAATTTTCAGAATTTAAAAGATGTATGATTAATATGCTAAGATCTGTAACGGAATAAGCAGTCAACAAGCAAAAACAGATGAGTAATGGAAGCAGAGAGATGGAAACTTTAAGAAAGGAAAAGAAATGCTAAGGATCAAAAACACTGTAACACTGTAACAGAAATGAAGAATGCCTTTGATGGACTAATTAGTAGACTGGACACGGCTGAGGAAAGAAGCTCTGAGCTTGAGGATATGTCAATAGAATCCCCAAAATGAAAAGCAAAGAGAAAAAAAAAAGTTGGAACAGAATATCCAAAAACTGTGGGACAACTACAGAAGATGTAACATACATGAAATGGGAATACCTGAAGGAGAAGAAAGAGATCAAGGAATAGAAGAAATTTTTGAAGCAACTATGTTTCTCTCCCGACTCCTCACTTGGGGACTCAAATCCTAGTCTTTATTCTCCGCTGCTCCAATCAACAGCATATTTTTAATTGATAAATTCTGCAACTATTTTGAAATGTTTCACCAAAGTATTTCAAAGGCAGAGTCACCTTCATGTTTCATTTATTCAAAAATATCTCAAGTGGTTTGAAAAAACCCTTTCTAATATGTGAATTGAAGTATGAGAACATTTTCTCCAGGAAATAAATGTTAAATGACTATTGATTACTCACTTCATTAATTGCCTTTAAAAAAAGAATAAAACTGCTTAACTTGGGCTTCTCTTACACATTTGCCAGAACATATGATCTTTATACTTTCTGTATTTGAAAAAATGTTAGACATAACATGGCATAACAAATAGCATTGAGAAGGGGATTGGAGAGGAAAAAGAAAGTTACTTAATTAATTTGAACAGAAAATAAAGTTTTTCAGAGCAGTAAAAACTTGACAGGAAACAAATAAGGAGATTCTGACCATAGCACTCATGGACACATTCTTCCTATACCCACATCACCTTTGCAAAAATCCTCCCTTATATTCAACCCTACAGAGGCCACTTTAAATACCAACACCCAATTACCACACCATAGCTGATTGGTGGAAGGTATATTTGGAATTACTAGCATATTTTATCCATGTTTCTTTGCCTGGAATATATAATCACCTACCCACGATTACAAGATTCCAAACATGTGTCTACCTAAAGTATAATCCAACTCCAACTATAGACACATCTTCAGAAGCGTTCACCTTAAAGACACAACCCAAGGATTTGAGAAATGAAGGAGCAACATTTCTCAGAGTCTACAAAGTCAGGTTACATCCATTCTTCTTCAATTTTTTGGGTTGTTTTTTGGTTTGGGGGTGTTTTTTGACTGGATTCATGAAAAGGTTTCACTATCAAACTCTTAATTAGAATTTAATTACCCCAATACAGGGAAATTACAGTAAGAATTAGCATTTACAGAAAGTGAATAAAGAAAGAGACTTCTTACAAAGAAATGAACATTGATAATGGGACTAGAACAGATAGCACATATTAGACCACAGAAAATTTAAGGCACACGATAGGATCAACAGATTTTCAGGTGAATGCATTTATTCAACCACTGCCTCGAATGAGAGTGAATTCCTTGGTCTGCGAATCTGGCTGCTCCAGGTTCTGCCTGGCGGGAGGGCTCATCTCTACTTTTCTTTGGGAGTATATCCTGTGAGGAACAGGACACTTTGAACTACCTGCATTCTTATATTTTCTGTACACCAAGAACTGTAAATCCTTGATTTGAAGGGGGAAAAACCCCACATCTATGATGATAAAGCTTGAAATTTTTCTCTGTAAAATTGAGCAGGTGCTTGATTCCATTTAGGGGACTCTCTTGGCTATAAATCTGGGTCAGAGATGTTGTATTGAATAACTTGTCCTGGGATGTCTTCACCATTAAGAACTGTTAGAGCTAACAGACCCCTTCTAAATTTCTGTTGCTTTGCAGCAACCAGACCTGGTTTGATTTTTCTCTCTTAATAGAATTTGCCTCAGTGTACTGACTGAAAAATGTTTCTAGGATGCTCTTATTCCCTAATATGTCTTAAAATTTTATTTGTCTGAGGATGCATTATAAATTCCAAACCCAGCCTCACAATGGTAAGATACATCGTGTTTGTAAGGGGTAATTCACGGAACACTATAATTCGGGTCTGTGCCAGGCCCTTGCCATGTTTTTTCTAATTTGATTAATTGTTCTCTTTATCCCCCTCCAAGCCCAAACTCCAACATGTTTAACATATGAACTTACAGATCTTTGTATCCCGACCAGAATACAAGCACCATGAGGATAGCAATTGTATCCTGACACATAGTATATATCTACTATATGTTAGTTTGTTTGCTTGTTGCACAAAGAGAGAGACTGTCAAAATCTTATGTATAATGGCCACATCAGTTTACACACCTATCAGCAGTTTCTCTTCTCAACACTTGGAAAATAACTTATAATTTTTTTGCCAATCTGAAAGTATTATCTCTGATTGTTTTCTCTGATTACTAATGAGCCTGAGCATCACTTCAAACACCTGCTAACTACCAGGTTTAATTTCTGCAGTTACTATTTCTATTTCTTGCCCCTTTTGTTTCTGAGTTTCCTATAATTTTCTAGTTGACTTGAGAATTCGTTTATGCCAACTATTAATACTCTTCTGATTTGGAACATTGCAAGTATCTTCTCTCAATCTACATGTGTTTATAGTGAAAAGAAACATTGTTTTTAATGTAGTCAAACCCATAACTTTTCCCATTAACTTTTCTGTTTTCGGGTATTATATAAGACATCTTAATCCACCACAGCATTAGAAAGCTATTCCAATTATGATTTTAACAGTTTTATAGTTTACCTTTAAATTTAGGTCTTTAATCCATTTTGAAAATTTTAAATGATGTAAATTAGACATCCCAAACTAATTTTCTCCGTGTAGTTAGAAAGTTTTCCTTCATTACCTGTGAGAAAGTCTAGACTTACTTCACTTTCTTTTTTGCTACATCTCTCGTATGCCAATTTTCAATATCTATAAAGGTCTGCTCATGGAATTTCTTTCCACTTGTCTGTTTATCAGGTCTTTCCCAAGTACAACACTGCATTTACGTATGTAAGTTTTAGATTCATTCAGTATGAAGTACAATTCCTTTCAGTTTGCTTTTGCTTTTCAAAAGTGTTTTAGCTATTCTTAGTCATTTATATTTCTATATTTATTTTAGAATCAGTTTATTGAGTTCTTTCAATATCCACCAGAATTTGTATTGAGATTGCCTTGTATTTACACACATTAATTTACTAAAAATATTAAATAGTTCTATTAAAAAACATAGTGTACTTCTCTGTTTATTCAAGGTTACTTTTATATTCCTTTGGTAGGCAGAAAAATGTTCCCCCTCTCAACCATATATCCATATCCTAACCTCTGGAATTTATAAATATGTTGCTTTATATGGCAAAAGGGAATTTGCAGATGAGGTTAAAGTTACAGACCTCAGTTGAGATTATTTGAATTATCTGGGTGGGCACGAACTAATCACATTAGTTCTCTTTTTCACGTTTTTTTTTTTTCCCTTGTCACGTCCTTCCTTTTAAAAATTATTAACTGAAGTTCATAGTTTATGGATTGTTTTTATCTAATATCCTATTTCTACTCTAGGATACCACATTATATTTATTTGTCATGTCTTCTTAGGTTCCTCTTTACTGTGACAGTTTCTCTGAATTTCCTTGTTTTTATGACCCTGACAGTTTTGAGGAGTATTGGGCAGGTATATGTAGGAATCTGTCTGATGTTTTTCTCATGATTAGCTTGGGTTATGGTTTTGGGGGGAAAAGATCACAGAGGTTAAGTTCCACTTTTACCACATCATATCCAGGGCATATAATATCAATAAGATTTATGACTGTTGATATTGACCTTGATCACCTGGCTAAAGTACTATGTATCAGGTTTCTCCACAGTAGAGTTACTCTTTTCACATGTTTCCATACTGCACTTTTTGGAAGGAAGTCACAATGTACAGTCCACATTTACAAAGTAGGGAGTTAAGCTCTCCACTTTAATGTGGAATAACTACAAAATTTATTTGGAATCAATCTTCACAGATCTGTCTTGTGTGCCTCATTTATTCACACATTTATTTATATCTATGTGGACACATGAATATTTATTTTATGCTTTGGGCTATAATCTATTTTGTTACTCAGATTGCTTCAGCTCTCCCATTGGGTGCTCCTTCTATTGGCTCCTGTGTCTCTTTGACACACTTCCCATCAATGTGAGCGGGTTTGTTCGTTTAAGCGCTTTTTCACTTTCTGGCACAGTGAGATGCTCCAAGTTCATCTCGTATATTTCCTACCCCTGTCCTATTTTCAGCTACTTCCCTCGAGGAGCATGGTTCCATTTATTGGAGAATGGTATTAGAAACGAAGATCTGGGTATTTGGTGTGCTTGTTGCCACTGGTGTGATCATTTCTTTTAGGACTGCCCAGTTGACAGAGCAAATAATTATGTTTGTATGCTAACTTGTACATATACACATATCTATAAACATATAGATATAATTTATAGATATGAATGGAACCTATAAGAGTAAAGGCAAAATAAACTACACATCAGTACCGTACCCTAGTTGATAACATTGGCTTCCACAGGGGTACAGGTTAATAATTCTTCTACTGGTACACAAGGACACTAGGATTGAACAAGTCAGTAAATAGCTCATGAACGGCAGCAACTAGGTTTATTATAGATCAGCAAGGGATTGATCCATGTGGTAATAGAATAGTGTTGGAGACATCAGTAAGAATTAATGTTTAACTTAATGTGAATATTGATGGTTATATCTAAAAATATTTCCTCCCTTTTTTATTATTTTGAATTTATTATCTTTCTCCTTTTCAATTTTTCTGATTTAAATACTTAGCTCGTGTCTTTATTTTTTCTTGTTTTCTGATATATATTTAGAGCTATAACTTTAATTTTTAAAAATATTACTTTAACTATGACCTAGGAATTTGGCATTGAGCTGTAAGTAATTATTTCCTTTATGATTTCTTTCCCATCCCAAGAATATTCTTTATTTTTTTATATTTCTGAATACATGGTATTTTGTATTGCTTTTTACTGTTTTTTAAACTTTTATTATTTATTTTTGGACTTTATTTTAGAGCAGTTGTAGAGTTACAACAAAATTGAGAGGACAGTTCAAAGATTTTCCATACACTCCTGCCCTTCATATGCACAGCATCCTCCATTATCAGCATCATTAACCAGAATCGTACATTTTGGATGAGCCTACACTGACACATCATGATCACACAAAGTTCATAGTCTACTTTAGGGTTCACTCTTGGTGTTGTACAGTCTATGATTTTGGACAAATGTATGATGACATATATTCATCATTATAATATTATACAGAGTATTTTCACTGCCTTAAAAATTCTCCACGCTCTATTCTTCTCTCCTCTCCCTCACTACCCCTGACAAGGCTGATCATTCTATTGTCTTTATAATTTTGCTTTTTACCAAATGTCATATAGTTGAAATTATACAGTATGTAGCCCTTTCAGATTGGTTTCTTTCACCTAGTAATATACACTTAACATTCCTACATGTCTTTTCATGGCTTCGAAGCTCATTTCTTTTTAGCACTGATTAATATTCCATTGTCTGGATATACCACAATCTATTCACCTGCTGAAGGATATCTAGGCTGCTTCTAGAATTTGGCAATTATGAATAAAGCTGCTATAAACATCTGTATGCAGATTTTTGTGTGGACATAAGTTTTCAATTCCTTTGGATAAATACCAAGGAACATGACTGCTGGATAAGAGTATGTTTAGTTTTGTAAAAAAAAAACAAAACTACCAAACTGTCCTCTAAAGTGACTGTACCATTTTGTATTCCCAGTTGCAATAAAAGAGAGCTCCTGTTGCTTCACATCCTTGCTAGCATTTAGTGTTTTAACAGTGTTCTGAATTTTAGCAATTTAATAGATATGTAGTGGTATCTCATTGTGTTTTAATTTGCATTTCCCTGACGACATATGATGTAAGACATTTTTTCATATGCTTATTTGTTGTCTGTATATTTTCTTTGCTTACTATATTTCTTAACAAAGGAGAATGGCTCAACCATGCCACCTTGGTGACCTTGCATGTATACGTATAAGCAAAGGCTTGAGCTGCAGCTTATTTGAATCTTGGGAGTACACCTTATGATCTTCTGGGGACAAGGGAGTGTGGGAGGCCTTTAAGGAGTTTCTATGAGGTCACTGCCCATTCATCTCTTTATCTCCTCTTTATCTCCTCTGGAAGGCTGTTATGAATCAGTTTCTCGTCGCCTCTTGAGTCAGATGAGTTATGGGGCTTTCTCCCCCACCCCCCTAAGTACACAGCTACAGAATATAAAACTATATAGCTGCAATCTAGATTTGGTTCTGCGGCAACATGATATTCTACAACTTGCATTGCAGTCATTCATCTCCTTTTGTTTCAGTGTTGAACTTTTCATTGTGCTGGGCAGGGACTCAGGGAGCTGGCACCTCTGGCTTATTCTTCTTTCTTGCTGTCCATGTAATTAATAAACTCTCTAAATCTAAAAGTGGCTCATTGTATCTTTACCAGTTGAAATTGCCAGGCTTTGCCTTGTCTTGTGTTTGTGAATCTCCATAATGTTGTCTCAAATTTAATATTTTGTATAAATCCATTTTTGCCAATATTTGTGTTACTCCAAATGAATACCAGATGTAAATTCTATAGATATTAGTTTGTGTTTTTGATTGGAAATGCCTGTCATCCAGAATTGATATCTTTGTAATATTGAGAGTTCTAATCCATGGACATTTTTCATCTCTCCATTTATATAGGACTTCTTTAATTTCTCTCAATTGTTATTTGTAGATTTGGATGTAGAGGTCTTGCATACTTTAACTGAATTTTTCCTCAGTATTTCATGTTTTTGATGTTATTTTTAAAAATTTCATTTTCCATCTGCTTTTTGCTGTTATTTAGAAATGCAGTTGATTGTTGATACAATTTACTTTGTATTATGGTACTATGTACCGTGCTACATCTAGCTACCTTGCTAAGAATCTTTATTTTCAACATATGCCATCATGCCATTTGCAAAACTGATAGCTTAATTTCTTGCTTTGCAAACTAATGTCTTTTGTCCTTGTTTTCTTGTATCGCTAGGATCCTGATCCTATGTTTTCTACAAGCAGTGATAGCATGCATCCATGTCCTGTTCTTGATATCTAGAAAAAACCTTTCAATAATTCAACATTAATTATGATATAGGATATCTTTTAAAAATACACTCTTTATCAGATTAAGAAAGTTTCTTTCTACATCTTGTTTGCTAAGAAAATATTTTCCAAATTCAACTGCATTTCAAAAAAATGACTAAATATTTGATAATAAGAAATTACTGTCATGGGGATATATGTGATAAATGTATTATTACATTTTATAAAATTCCTTATACTTTAGTGACACATTCTGGAACATATACAGATGAAATGATGTGATGCTAAGGATTTACTTTGAAATAATATGGGAGAGGGAAGTGGACAGATTGTGGCTGAGGCAGGATTGCCCATAGGTTCATGTTAGTTGGGGTTCATTTTACTGTTCTACTTTAATATGTTGAAAATCTTCTATAATAAAAAAGGTCAAACTGAAAAAAATTTGAAATTAAATTTTCAACACGTATTACTCAAAACAAATGTATTAACTTTAATTCAGTGTGCCTGAATTTCTCCATTTACTTCTATCAGTGGTAGCTGATATTTCTTCACCTTATCTAAGATACTCTGCCAACAGTTTTATTTCTCATGGCAAATGAACAACACCAGAAATAGAAAATACAACCAGTTGTTAGCCCTAAATTTAATTTAACGCTTCTTATATAGAAACTGAACATACCACTGACTACTAGCTCGTAATATAAATTTAAAAAGACTAAACCTGTAATAATGATGGTAGGGACCAATTAAAGCAAACCTGTATGTGTGCACGTTTGTGTGTGCCACACACACAAACATATATGTGTGGAAGAGAAGCAGAATGAGTGTGAGTTTATAATACTTTAATTCAATTTTAAGCTTAATGCGTTAAACTTTTAAAGCCTTATTGTTTTCATTTATAAATAGGTTATAAAACCTTCATTGAATTATAAAGATTAAATGAGACACTGTGCCTGAAGTTTTAACATCATTTTTGGCACATGATATGTGATCAATAAAATTGGTCTTTAATTTACTATTGAGAGTATTCTAAGCTTGGCTTTATTTTTTTTAACACAAAATTCATCACTAAGCTTGGCTTTAAATCAAAACGTCAGTAAAAAGTTTTTCTTTTGTTGAATATGAAGAATCCTAGTAACCCGTAGCTTTCTCTAGAATGAATAATGTTTGAAAATAGATAGTATGATTAGCTACAGTAAAGTGTCTCTTTTCAGGTATAGGAAATGCCCACTTAGTTGTGTTTCAAAATCTCAGGCAATCCCTCAATGAATCTCAGCTTAAGCTATCAAGGCTTTGGGCGGTTCCAGGGAATTGAACTCAGAAATTTAGCCCTCTTTTTCTCTTTAGTGCCACTGATACAAACTTGAAGCCTAGTTGGGAGTAGAGTTGGGGAGGAGACAAGACCTTCAGAGGCACACTACCTTTTCTGTTACTGTCCCCAGTTACTGACCAAAACACAGAAGTGGTGTGGGTGTGCAGATTTTTCAAAAAATCAAAATATTCTCGTCAAGTTCATTTAAATATATTTGGAGATATATTCATGTTTAATATAAGTAGTCCTTTTTTCTATATGCTTCAGTTTTCACTGATTCTCTTAACTCTGTCTCAAGGTAAAATTTTAATTCACTCAGGATCAAATAGGCTTGGGAATATGGTAAAGTGTTTGAGAATAATAACATTTTAGAGATGTCAATTTAGAGATCATCTAGTCCCAACACCTGCAATTATAAGTGAGGAAACCATAGCACAGAGAGGTTAAGAGATTTGTGCAAGGTTGCACATCAAGTTAACAACTAATCATAGAATTATTAAAAAAGAAAAGTTGCCACTATTTTAAAAGTCATACTTAGAAAATTCAGAGCTGGATTTGGTCTTGGAAATTGCTTTGTTATCCCTTCTCATTTTATGGGTAAAATAACTAAGGTCTAGGAAGGTTTCAGCAGACCTGGGATCTGGAATCACACTCCTGACCACCAGTTCCCTCGTCCGTCCATGCTGTGTTGCCACTACTTTCTCAGGCATGTCTGTGACACAATACTTTTAGCTGGGAAATATAATGTATAAGGTGTAGTACATGACATAACTAATTATATCCATAGCTATTTTACTAGTATTATTGTTTTAGAGGAATAAATAATATTTTATAAAGATATTTTAACTAAAGAACTACTTCTGCCCTATTTATTTGTTTGGCAAGCTTATTCTCATTTTTGTCCAACCTCTTTTTATTTCTGTTCTTCACCTTACTCTTCCTTTGAGAAATTCCCCTTTATATGGTTACCATGGAAATTGCTCTCTTCCCCTTCAATTTTCCCAGTCATTTGAAACTATTTATTTTATGGGGTATATACAGAGCATCTTCAATACTTCAGGGAGACACCCACCTTAAGTGTTAAGAGTGAATTTATATTTTGCTGTTTCTTGTTATATTTGATACATTTTCCTCACACTAAAAGCTTACCACACCCATAGAATCTTGATTTTAGCTGTATGTCATTCATTACACACAATCTCCGATAGATGTCACTATACACCATGTATTAAAACAAGAAACCTTAAATGCCTTTTATTCAACAAATAGATTTTTTGATAAAAGTATGCTGCTTTATGGCTCATCAGATTATGACACTCTATGGTTCCACATACAATGAGGCCTAGGCTGATGTTGCAGAAAATTTACAATGACATTAACAAAACAAATGACTAACACTGAGATTCTCACTAATTAATGTATACACTGCCTTTTATCCTGATATTGTACTAGGCAGCCACATTAGAGAGTAAAGAAATATAGGAAGTTAAAAACTGCATTTAAAACAGAGATACTCAGTATTTGACTTTCAATGGCATGTGCCTCTTTTATAAGAAATCTCATTGGATTATTTCACATTAGACTCTGAAAGCAAAGCAGTGGTGAATGGTGAGTGTCCTACAGCTTTCACTCACATAACAGATTCAAGAAAATTATTTCTGTGTGAAATTGTGGAAGGTACATTCAAGATCTCATTTAGACACTTCATTCTAGGATTGAGAAAGCGATGTTAAAGATGATAAAATACCTGACCAAAGCCACAAAGCATGGTATAGGCAGAGCTAAGATTTCCATGTCATTAGTATTTTTCTGTTTTTCTTAGCATTGAAGACCTAAGCTGACCAGCCTAACTAAGAAGCTAGAGCAGATAGGAAGGAAGATGTGCATAGCAAGCCTTGTACAACAATGATGTTGGCAAACAAAACCATAAATATCTACCATTTAGGGAGCACTTTATATGACTGTTGTACATGGATAATCCTCACAAATATATTACATGCTCCTATTTTTCTACTTGAAGAATGAAGTTATGTGGTGGTAGCTATAAATCATTGTTGCTACGGTAGTGAGAGAAATTGTGAATGTTCAGAGACATAGAATAATAATAATGATAATAATAATAACACTAGCAATATTTGTTGAACACCTACTATAGGCCAGGGAAAAATAATAATGAGTAATGTTTATTGATCACAAACTATATGCCAGACATTGTGCTAGACTCTTTACACAATCACATATATTTGTTACCCTTAAAACAACTTTGAAAAAAAATACTACTATTAGTATTATTATACAGGGAGTATTAAACAGGGAGAAACAAGAGAGTCAAGAAGGCAAGTAAATTGCATAAAGTTAGGTACCCACTAAGAGTTGGAGCTACCATTTTAATCCAAAATCTAGGATGGCACTAGGCCTGCAAGAAATGTGGGGTGGAGAGAAGGGGAAGATGGCGGAAGAATAAGACGCGGAGATCACCTTCTTCCCAACAGATACGTCAGAAATACATCTACACGTGGAAAAACTCCTACAGAACACCCACTGAACGCTGGCAGAAGACCTCAGACCTCCCAAAAGGCAAGAAACTCCCCACGTACCTGGGTAGAGCAAAAGAGAAAAGAATAAACAGAGACAAAAGGATAGGGACGGGACCTGCACCAGTGGGAGGGAGCGGTGAAGGAGAAAAGGTTTCCACACACTAGAATCCCCTTCGCGGGCAGAGACTGCGGGTGGCGGAGGGGGGAAGCTTCGGAGCCGTGGAGGACAGCACAGCAACAGGGGTGCGGAGGGCAAAGCGGAGAGATTCCCACACAGAGGATCGGTGCCAACCAGCACTCACCAGCCCGAGAGGCTTGTCTGCTCACCCGCCGGGGCCGGCGGGGCTGGGAGCTGAGGCTCGGGCTTCGGTCGGATCGCAGGGAGAGGACTGGGGTTGGCGGCGTGAACACAGCCTGCAGGGGGTTAGTGCACCACGGCTAGCCGGGAGGGAGTCCGGGAAAAAGTATGGGGCTGCCGAAGAGGCAAGAGACTTTTTCTTCCCTCTGTTTCCTGGTGCGCGAGGAGAGGGGATTAAGAGCACTGCTTAAAGGAGCTCCAGAGACGGGCGCGAGCCGCGGCTAAAAGCGCGGACCCCAAAGGCGGGCATGAGACGCTAAGGCTGCTGCTGCAGCCGCCACCAGGAAGCCTGTGTGCGAGCACAGGTCACTCTCCACACCTCCCCTCCCGGGAGCCTGTGCAGCCCGCCACTGCCAGGGTCCTGGGAGCCAGGGACAACTTACCTGGGAGAACGCACGGCGGGGCTCAGGCTGGTGCAATGTCCCGCCGGCCTCTGCCGCTGCAGGCTCACCCTGCACTCCGTGCCCCTCCCTCCCCCCGACCTGAGTGAGCCAGAGCCCCCGAATCAGCAGCTCCTTTAACCCCATCCTGTCTGAGCGAAGAACAGACGCCCTCAGGCGACCTACACGCAGAGGAGGGCCCAAATCCAACACTAACCCCGGGGAGCTGTGAGAACAAAGAAGAGAAAGGGAAATTTCTCCCAGCAGCCTCAGGAGCAGCAGATTAAATCTCCACCATCAACTTGATGTACCCTGCATCTGTGGAATACCTGAATAGACAAGGAATCATCCCAAATTGAGGAGGGGGACTTTGAGAACAAGATATATTATTTTTTCCCCTTTTCCTCTTTTTGTGAGTGTGTATGCTTCTGTGTGAGATTTTGTCTGTATAGCTTTGCTTTCACCATTTGTCCTAGGGTTCTGTTCATCTGTTTTTGTTTTTTTGTTTTTTTTTTTACTTTTTAAAAGAAGTCTTTCTTAATAATTATTTTTTTAATAACTTTATTTTATCTTTATTTTATTTTATTTTATCCTCTTACTTTCTTTCTACTCTTTCTCCCTTTTATTCTGAGCCGTGTGGATGAAAGGCTCTTGGTGCTACAGCCAGGAGTCAGTGCTGTGCCTCTGAGGTGGGAGAGCCAACATCAGGATACTGGTTCACAAGACACCTCCCAGCTCCACGCAATATCAAATGGGGAAAATCTCCCAGAGATCACCATCTCAACACCAACACCCAGCTTCACTCAACGACCAGCAAGCCACAGTGCTGGACACCCTATGCCAAACAACTAGCAAGACAGGAACACAACCACACCCATTAGCAGAGACGCTGCCTAAAATCATAATTAGGCCACAGACACCCCAAAACACACCATCAGACGTGGACCTGCCCACCAGAAAGACAAGATGCAGCCTCATCCACCAGAACACAGGCACTAGTCCCCTCCACCAGGAAGCCTACACAACCCACTGAACAACTTTAGCCACTGGGGACAGACACCAAAAACAACAGGAACTACGAACCTGCAGGCTGCAAAAAGGAGACCCCAAACACAGTAAGATAAGCAAAATGAGAAGACAGAAAAACACACAGCAGATGAAGGAGCAAGATAAAAACCCACCAGACCTAACAAATGAAGAGGAAATAGGCAGTCTACCTGAAAAAGAATTCAGAATAATGATAGTAAAGAAGATCCAAAACCTTGGAAATAGAATAGAGATAATGCAAGAAACATTTAACAAGGACCTAGAAGAACAAAAGAGGAAACAAGCAATGATGAACAACACAATAAATAAAATTAAAAATACTCTAGAAGGGAATAGCAGAATAACTGAGGCAGAAGAATGGATAAGTGACCTGGAAGATAAAATAGTGGAAATAACTACTGCAGAGCAGAATAAAGAAAAAAAGATGAAAAGAACTGAGGACAGTCTCAGAGACCTCTGGGACAACATTAAATGCACCAACATTCGAATTATAGAGGTCCCAGAAGAAGAAGAGAAAAAGAAAGGGACTGAGAAAATATTTGAAGAGATTATAGTTGAAAACTTCCCTAATAGGGGAAAGGAAATAGTTAATCAGTCCAGGAATCACAGAGAGTCCCATACAGGATAAATCCAAGGAGAAACACACCAAGACACATATTAATCAAACTATCAAAAATTAAATACAAAGAAAACATATTAAAAGCAGCAAAGGAAAAAGTACAAATAACACACAAGGGAATCCCCATAAGGTTAACAGCTGATCTTTCAGCAGAAACTCTGCAAGCCAGAAGGGACTGGCAGGACATATTTAAAGTGATGAAGGAGAAAAACCTACAACCAAGATTACTCTCCCATTACTCAGAATGGGAGAAAATATTTGCAAATGAGATCCCAGCAAGGATCTCATTCAGATTTGATGGAGAAATTAAAACCTTTACAGAAAAGCAAAAGCTGAAGAGTTCAGCATGACCAAACCAGCTTTACAACAAATGCTAAAGGAACTTCTCTAGGCAAGAAACACAAGAGAAGGAAAAGACCTACAATAACAAACCCAAAACAATTAAGAAAATGGGAATAGGAACATACATATGGATAATTACCTTAAATGTAAATGGATTAAATGCTCCCACAAAAGACACAGACTGGCTGAATGGATACAAAAACAAGACACATATATATGCTGTCTACAAGAGACCCACTTCACACCTAGAGACACATACAGACTGAAAGTAAGGGGATGGAAAAAGATATTCCATGCAAATGGACACCAAAAGAAAGCTGGAGTAGCAATTCTCATATCAGACAAAACAGACTTTAAAGACTATTACAAGAGATAAAGAAGGACACTACATACTGATCAAGGGATAGATCCAAGGAGAAGATATAACAGTGGTAAATATTTATGCACCCAACTTAGGAGCACCTCAATATATAAGGCAAATGCTAACAGCCATAAAAGGGGAAATCAACAGTAACACATTCATAGTAGGGGAATTTACCACCCAACTTTCACCAATGGGCAGATCATCCAAAATGAAAATAAATAAGGAAACACAAGCTTTAAATGATACATTAAACAAGACGGACTTAATTGATATTTATAGGACATTCCATCCAAAAACAACAGAATACACATTTTTCTCAAGTGCTCATGAAATATTCTCCAGGATAGATCATATCTTGGGTCACAAATCAGGCCTTGGTAAATTTAAGGAAATTGAAATTGTATCAAGTATCTTTTCTAACTACAACGCTATGAGACTAGATATCAATTACAGGAAAAGATCTGTAAAAAATACAAACACATGGAGGCTAACCAATACACTACTTAATAACGAAGTGATCACTGAAGAAATCAAGGAGGAAATCAAAAAATACCTAGAAACAAATGGCAATGGAGACACGATGACCCAAAACCTGTGGGATGCAGCAAAAGCAGTTCAGGAGGGAAGTTTATAGCAATAAAATCCTACCTTAAGAAACAGGAAACATCTTGAATAAACAACCTAACCTTGCACCTAAAGCAATTAGAGAAAGAAAAACAAAAAAACCCCCAAAGTTAGCAGAAGGAAAGAAATCATAAAGATCAGATCAGAAATAAATGAAAAAGAAATGAAGGAAATGATAGCAAAGATCAATAAAACTAAAAGCTGGTTCTTTGAGAAGATAAACAAAATTGATAAACCATTAGCCAAACTCATCAGAAAAAAAGGGAGAAGACTCAAATCAATAGAATTAGAAATGAAAAAGGAGAAGTAACAACTGACACTGCAGAAATACAAAGGATCATGAGAGATTACTACAAGCAACTCTATGCCAACAAAATGGACAACCTGGAAGAAATGGACAAATTCTTAGAAATGCACAATCTGCTAAGACTGAATCAGGAAGAAATAGAAAATATGAACAGACCAATCACAAGCACTGAAATTGAAACTGTGATTAAAAATCTTCCAACAAACAAAAGCCCAGGACCAGATGGCTTCACAGGCGAATTCTGTCAAGCATTTAGAGAAAAGCTAACACCTGTCCTTCTCAAAGTCTTCCAAAATATAGCAGAGGGAGGAACACTCCCAAACTCATTCTACGAGGCCACCATCACCCTGATACCAAAACCAGACAAGGATGTCACAAAGAAAGACAACTACAGGCCAATATCACTGATGAACATAGATGCAAAAATCCTCAACAAAACACTAGCAAACAGAATCCAACAGCACATTAAAAGGATCATACACCATGATCAAGTGAAGTTGATTCCAGGAATGCAAGGATTCTTCAATATACACAAATCAAACAAAGTGATACATCATATTAACAAATTGAAGGAGAAAAACCATATGATCATCTCAGTAGATGCAGAGAAAGTTTTCGACAAAATTCAACACCCATTTATGATAAAAACCCTGCAGAAAGTAGGCACAGAGTGAACTTTCCTCAACATAATAAAGGCCATATATGACAAATCCACAGCCAACATTGTCCTCAGTGGTGAAAAACCGAAACCATTTCCACTAAGATGAAGAACAAGACAAGGTTGCCCACTCTCACCACTGTTATTCAACATAGTTTTGGAAGTTTTAGTCACAGCAATCAGAGAAGAAAAGGAATCCAAATCGGAAAAGAAGAAGTATAGCTGTCAGTGTTTGCAGATGACATGATACTATACATAGAGAATCCTAAAGATGCTGCCAGAAAACTACTAGAGCTAATCAATGAATATGGTAAAGTAGCAGGATACAAAATTAATGCACAGAAATCGCTTGCATTCCTATACAAGAGTGATGAAAAATCTGAAAGTGAAATTAAGAAAACACTCCCATTTACCATTGCAACAAAAAGAATAAAAAATCTAGGAATAAACCTACCTAAGGAGACAAAAGACCTGTATGCAGAAAATTATAAGACACTGATGAAAGAAATTAAAGATGATACAAATAGATGGAGAGATATACCATGTTCTTGGATTGGAAGAATCAACATTGTGAAAATGACTCTACTACCCAAAGCAATCTACAGATTCACTGCAATCCCTATCAAACTACCACTGGCATTTTTCACAGAACTAGAACAAAAAATTTCACAATTTGTATGGAAACACAAAAGACCCCGAATAGCCAAAGCAATCTTGAGAACGAAAAATGGAGCTGGAGGAATCAGTCTCCCTGACTTCAGACTATACTACAAAGCTACAGTAATCAAGACAGTATGGTACTGGCACAAAAACAGAAATATAGATCAATGGAACAGGATAGAAAGCCCAGAGATAAACCCACGCACATATGGTCACCTTATCTTTGATAAAGGAGGCAGAAATGTACAGTGGAGAAAGGACAGCCTCTTCAATAAGTGGTGCTGGGAAAACTGGACAGCTACATGAAAAAGTATGAGATTAGAACACTCCCTAACACCATATACAAAAATAAGCTCAAAATGGATTAAAGACCTAAATATAAGGCCAGAAACTATCAAACTTTTAGAGAAAAACATAGGCAGAACACTCTATGACATAAATCACAGCAAGATCCTTTTTGACCCACCTCCTAGAGAAATGGAAATAAAAACAAAAATAAACAAATGGGACCTAATGAAAGTTAAAAGCTTTTGCACAGCAAAGGAAACCATAAAGAAGACCAAAAGACAACCCTCAGAATGGGAGAAAATATTTGCAAATGAAGCAACTGACAAAGGATTAATCTCCAAAATTTACAAGCAGCTCATGCAGCTCAATAACAAAAAAAGAAACAACCCAATCCAAAAATGGGCAGAAGACCTAAATAGACATTTCTCCAAAGAAGATATACAGATTCCCAACAAACACATGAAACAATGCTCAACATCATTAATCGTTAGAGAAATGCAGATCAAAACTACAATGAGATATCATCTCACACCAGTCAGAATGGCCATCATCAAAAAATCTACAAACAATAAATGCTGGAGAGGGTGTGGAGAAAAGGGAACACTCTTGCACTGCTGGTGGGAATGTGAATTGGTACAACCACTATGGAGAACAGTATGGAGGTTCCTTAAAAAACTAAAAATAGAACTACCATATGACCCAGCAATCCCACTACTGGGCATATACCCTGAGAAAACCATAATTCAAAAAGAGTCATGTACCAAAATGTTCACTGCAGCTCTATTTACAATAGCCAGGACAAGGAAGCAACCTAAGTGTCCATCATAAGATGAATGGATAAAGAAGATGTGGCACATATATACAATGGAATATTACTCAGCCATAAAAAGAAACGAAATTGAGTTATTTGTAGTGAGGTGGATGGACCTAGAGTCTGTCATACAGAGTGAAGTAAGTCAGAAAGAGAAAAACAAATACCATATGTTAACACATATATATGTAATCTAAGAAAAAATATGTCATGAAGAACCTAGGGGTAAGACGGGAATAAAGACACAGACCTACTAGAGAATGGACTTGAGGATATGGGGAGGTGGAAGGGTAAGCTGTGACAAAGTGAGAGAGTGGCATGGACATATATACACTACCAAACGTAAAATAGATAGCTAGTGGGAAGCAGCCGCATAGCAGAGGGAGATCAGCTCGGTGCTTTGTGACCACCTAGAGGGGTGGGATAGGGAGGGTGGGAGGGAGGGAGACGCAAGAGGGAAGAGATATGGGAACATATGTATATGTAGAACTGATTCACTTTGTTGTAAAGCGGAAACTAACACACTATTGTAAAGCAATTATACTCCAATAAAGATGTAAAAAAAAATGTGGGGTGGTAGGCATATATATACACATATACATGCATATAAAATGCATATATATATACATACATATTTACTTGTATATACACATACACACACATAATTCAATACAAAATTTAATATGTAACTTAAGTAAATAATTCTAGAACCAGGTAGTTGATTGTAGGAAGAGAAGTAAAAAAAAATTATTAACTAAGCATCATAATACATAATTTCTTTGTTGGTCCTAGAAATGAACCACTCTGAAGGAAAGAAAGAAAAGAATGATTCCTCCTTAAAAAATAAACTTGTCAAAGGCTTTCATTCTTCAGTGAAAGATAACAGTGAATGTGGGAGGGGAAATAGGAAAGGAGGAACAGCTATCTAAAAGTCCAGCAGTTACTCTCCTGTAACAAAAGTGATGATTCTGAAGCCTCTGGGCAAAAGCCAAAGTTGATTAAAAGGACGAAGGTTAACAAAAAGTGGCAAAATGCTTATTTTATATCGGCCATCTCAGTAACCTAGATTAAATCAGCTATATCACAAGTCACTACACAGCACAATGGTTAATGCCACTTAAAGCTGCTTTTTGGAAAATCAGTCCTTTTCAGTGTTGTGTACCTTGAGCAAATTAGTTAATGCCTTTTGGGGACGCAGTTTCCTAATCCATAAAGTCGGGGTGAGGGACAAGATTTTCTCTAGTGTCTCTTCCAAACTTCAAAACCAAGAATTTAAAATAGTATTGTTGCTGTTGTTATTTAATGTAAGAAAATTATGGCCATTGAGAGATTGACTTAAGCAATTGTCTTCCAATCGTTTAAATCCCAAAGCAACTGGTTTCTACTCCCTTTGAAGTATTGATTTTCAGGATTTGTAAATATTGTGAAGATTTGTCATTGTTTGGGCTCTCTCATCAGGAACTACCACAGCACAGAAACAAAGGAGCGGATTAGGACGATTCAAAAGCACAGCAAAAGTTTAGGACAAACTTGCATTGAAATGCTAATACATAGCCTCAGAATACACTAAAGGAAAACCTTAGAACTATGTACTTTGCTTACTTCTGGGCTCTGCCACTTGTTGATTTTAACTGCATCAACTTTCTGTGCCTCCTTTTCCTCCTGATTAAAATGTTAATAGTATCTATTTCATAGAATTGTGACGATCTAGCTTTGTCAGGACTTAGAACAATGCCACGTGATCATCCTAACCATTACCATTATTTTAAATATTATTATCAATATTACTGCTAGCTTACCACACTGTTTTTGCTTATCTGGATATGAGGTGGCTATTTTTAAACCTCATCTTTGATATCCAATTACAGTAATCTCATTTTGCCCTAGTCTGTTTGGTTTTTGGGTTTTTTTTTGAGTCATAATCTCTAGCAGTTGAAACTTTAAAAAATCTTATGGAAGCACATTCAAGAGAAGGACGCTATAGTCGATTAGATTTATTCTGTATTTTTAGACAGTACTTTATTTGTATTTTATGCTGCTAATATATATTCATTTTAACTTGGTTCACTTGCCAAAGTCCATGATTACAGTACTATGCCGAACTAATCTAAATATTTTTCAGAAACACATTTCCTCACAAGAGTGGGCATTATGGAATTCTCTGTCTTCTTTCTATCATTGTAAAGTGATTGTGCATCTCTAGTTTTTCTTCTCCCCTCTCTCCTATTTTTCCTCCTCTCCTCTTTCTCTTCTCTGTATTCTCTATCAAAGCTTATCACTATACTTGAGTCAAAGGCACTGGCATAATCTGGGCCACCTCATCAGAGGACAAAATCAGGTGGCTGCTTCTATTTAATTTCTGGAGTTATTCCCCCCAAAAAAGATCTTTATCCCCACCTGAGTACATCTTTTTCCCTTCTCCTAACGAAATTCCAGGATTAGAAATCCATTTCTCTGTGTAAATCAATAACCTCTCCAGACAATCTCTTTCAAAATGAAGACACTCAAGGGAGTGTTCATCATTAAGCTCTTAACACCTCTGTGTGAAGGATTTTCATCAGCTTTTTCCCACTGTGAAAGGACAGCTTGACCCTGCAAGCCAGGCTTGGGTTCTGTGGGGCTGTACAGATACTTAGGCTGAAAAAAAAGGGGGGGGAGATCAGCTTCAGAAATGGAGAGGGGTGACAAATTTGCATACAGTTCAAATGTTTCTAGGGCAACCTCCAGAGGAGCACTCTTAGGCACGTGGAGCATACTTTTTCTAACCAAAGTGCCCTTAAGGTGCAAAG